>NC_086444.1:968866005-969158505 GCF_028390025.1 Pseudophryne corroboree
GGGTGGCCAAGAATATTCATTATATGATTATTGCAATAAAGGATGTTTTGCATATCACTGAGGACCCCTCTGTCCCTGACACGAGGGTCTGCAAGTTTAAGGAAAAGAAACCTGAGGTAACGTTTCCCCCATCTCATGAGCTGAACGCATTATTTGAATAAGCTTGGGAAACTCCAGACAAGAAACTGCAGATTCCCAAGAGAATTATTATTGCGTATCCCTTCCCCTCACAGGACAGGTTACGGTGGGAATCCTCGCCCACGGTGGACAAGGCTTTAACGCGCTTGTCCAAAAAGGTTGCGCTACCATCTCCAGACACGGCAGCCCCCAAGGATCCTGCTGATTGCAGACAGGAAACTACCTTAAAATCAATTTACACACATACGGGTGCCCTGCTCAGACTGGCAGTAGCGTCGGCATGGGTGGGTAGCGCAATTGCAGCATGGGCAGATAACTTGTCATCTGACATTGACACCTTAGATAAAGATAGCATTTTGTTGACCTTGGGTCACATTAAGGACGCAGCGTTATATATGAGAGAGGCTGCGAGAGATATTGGGCTGTTGGGTTCAAGAGCCAATGCCATGGCAATTACGGCTAGAAGGTCCCTGTGGACCCGCCAATGGACAGGTGATGCCGATTCAAAGAGACATATGGAGATTTTACCTTACAAGGGTGAGTTTTTATTTGGCGAGGGCCTCGCGGACCTGATTTCCACAGCTCCCGTGGGTAAGTCTTCTTTTTTGCCTTACGTTCCCCCACAGCAAAAGAAAACACCTCAATATCAGATGCAGTCCTTTCGGTCGCATAAGTTCAGAAAGGGTCGGGGCTCTTCCTTCCTCGCCAGAGGTAGAGGTAGAGGGAAAAGAGCGCCTGCAACGGCTAGTTCCCAGGAACAAAAGTCCTCCCCGGCCTCTACAAAATCCACTGCATGACGCTGGGGCTCCGCTGAGGGAGTCCGCACCAGTGGGGGCATGTCTTCGACTCTTCAGCCAGGTCTGGGTTCAGTCGGATTAGGATCCCAAGGCTACAAACTGGAGTTCGAAGAAGTGCCACCTCGACGATTTTTCAAATCGGCCTTGCCAGCTTCTCCCCCAGAGAGGGAAATAGTTTCAGCTGCCATACAAAAGCTGTGTCAACAGCAAGTGATCATCAAGGTTCCCCTAATACAACAGGGGAAAGGGTATTATTCAACCCTATTTGTGGTCCCGAAACCGGATGGCTCGGTCAGACCCATTCTGAATCTAAAATCCCTGAACCTATGTTTGAAAAGGTTCAAATTCAAGATGGAATCTCTCCGGGCAGTGATCTCCAGCCTGGAAGGGGAGGATTTTATGGTGTTGCTAGACATAAAGGATGCATACCTTCATGTCCCCATTTATCCCCCTCATCAGGCGTACCTGAGATTCGCTGTACAGGATTGTCATTACCAGTTTCAGACGTTGCCGTTTGGGCTTTCCACGGCCCTGAGGATTTTCACCAAGGTAATGGTGGAAATGATGGTGCTACTGCGCAAGCAAGGAGTCACAATTATCCCATACTTGGATGATCTCCTGATAAAGGCAAGATCAAGTGATCAGTTACTGAGAAGCGTGTCTCTCTCCCTGAGAGTACTACAACAACACGGCTGGATTCTAAATCTACCGAAGTCGCAGTTGGATCAGACAACTCGGCTGTCATTTTTGGGCATGGTTCCGGACACGGAAAAAAAGAGGATTTTTCTCCCAACGGAAAAAGCCCAGGAACTCCAGAACATGGTCAGGGACCTGCTAAAGCCAAAAAGAGTGTCAGTTCATCACTGCACTCGAGGATTGGGAACGATGGTGGCGGCCTACGAGTCCATTCCGTTTGGCAGGTTCCACACGAGAACTTTTCAATGGGACCTTCTGGACAAGTGGTCAGGGTCCCATCTACAAATACATCAGAGGATAAGCCTGTCCCCCAGGGTATCTCTCCTGCGGTGGCTACAGAGTGCTCACCTTCTAGCGGGTCGCAGGTTCGGCATTCAAGACTGGGTTCTTGTGACCACGGACGTGAGCCTCCGAGGATGGGGAGCAGTCACACAAGGAAGAAATTTTCAGGGAATATGGTCAAGCCAGGAGGCTTGTCTACACATCAATGTGCTGGAATTAAGGGCCATATACAACGGCCTACAACAAGCGGAGAGTCTTCTTCGCAACCTACCCGTTCTGATTCAGTCAGACAACGTCACAGCCGTGGCGCATGTAAACCGCCAAGCCGGGACAAGGAGCAGAGCAGCAACGGCAGAAGCCACCAGGATTCTTCGCTGGGTGGAAAATCATGTAAGCGCTCTGTCAGCAGTCTTCATTCTGGGAGTAGACAACTGGGAAGCAGACTTCCTCAGCAGACACGATCTCCATCCAGGAGAGTGGGGACTTCATCAGGAAGTCTTTGCAGAGATAACAAGTCGTTGGGGACTTCCTCAAATAGACATGATGGCGTCACGCTTCAACAAAAAGCTTCGGACGTATTGTTCCAGGTCGAGGGACCCTCAGGCAGTGGCGGTGGACGCCCTGGTGACACCATGGGTGTTTCAGTCGGTCTATGTGATCCCTCCACTTCCACTCATCTCAAATATTGGGAATCATAAGACGAACAAGAGTGCAGACAATACTCATTGTTCCAGATTGGCCTCGAAGGGCCTGTTATTTCAGATCTTCAGGAAATGCTCACAGAAGATCCGTGGCCTCTTCCTCCCAGGGAGGACCTGTTGCAACAGGGGCCCTGTGTGTTCCAAGACTTACCGCGGTTACGTTTGATGGCATGGCGGTTGAACACCAAATCCAAGCTAGGAAAGGTATTCCGGGGGAAGTTATCCCTACACTGGTCAAAGCTAGGAAGGAGGTAACGGCGAAGCACTATCACCGTATCTGGAGGAAATATGCTTCTTGGTGTGAAGCTAAGAATGCTCCTACGGAAGATTTTCAGCTGGGTCGTTTTCTCCATTTTCTACAGACAAGAGTGGATATGGGCCTAAAGTTAGGCTCCATTAAGGTGCAGATTTCGGCCTTATCTATATTTTTTCAGAAGGAATTGGCTTCTCTCCCAGAAGTCCAGACTTTTGTAAAGGGAGTGCTGCACATCCAACCTCCTTTTGTGCCCCCAGTGGCACCGTGGGACCTTAGCGTGGTGTTACAGTTCCTTCAGTCACACTGGTTTGAATCTCTTCAAACGGTTGAATTAAAATTTCTCACTTGGAAAGTGGTCATGTTGTTGGCCTTGGCATCCGCGAGGTGGGTGTCCGAATTGGCGGCCTTGTCTCACAAGAGCCCCTATCTGATTTTCCATGTGGATCGAGCAAAATTGAGAACTCGTCCTCAATTTCTACCTAAGGTCGTTTCGTTGTTTTATATGAACCAACCTATTGTGGTGCCTTTGGCTACGGGTGACTTGGAGGATTCCAAGTCCCTTGATGTAGTCAGGGCCTTAAAAATGTATGTAGCCAGGACGGCTCGAGTCAGGAAAACAGAGGCACTGTTTGTCCTGTATGTGGCCAACAAGGTTGGCGCTCCTGCTTCTAAGCAGACTATTGCTCGCTGGATCTGTAACACGATTCAGCAGGCTCATTCTACGGCTGGATTGCCGTTACCTAATTCGGTAAAGGCCCATTCCACTAGGAAGGTGGGCTCTTCTTGGGCGGCTGCCTGAGGCGTCTCGGCATTGCAGCTTTGCCGGGCAGCTACTTGGTCGGGTTCAAACACTTTTGCAAAATTCTACAAGTTTGATACCCTGGCTGATGAGGACCTCATGTTTGCTCAATCGGTGCTGCAGAGTCATCCGCACTCTCCCGCCCGGTCTGGAGCTTTGGTATAATCCCCATGGTCCTTACGGAGTCCCCAGCATCCTCTAGGACGTAAGAGAAAATAAGATTTTAAACCTACCGGTAAATCTTTTTCTCCTAGTCCGTAGAGGATGCTGGGCGCCCGTCCCAGTGCGGACTATTTCTGCAAGGCTTGTATATAGTTGTTGCTTACATAAGGGTTATGTTACAGTTTTGATCAGTCTCTGGCTGATGCTGTTTTGTTCATGCTGTTAACTGGTTTGGTATCTACCATGTTGTACGGTGTGTATGGCGTGGGCTGGTATGTATCTCGCCCTTAGATGAACAAAATTCCTTTCCTCGTACTGTCCGTCTCCTATGGGCACAGTTCTTTAACTGAGGTCTGGAGGAGGGGCATAGAGGGAGGAGCCAGTTCACACCCATCTAAGGTCTTGGAGTGCCCATGTCTCCTGCGGAGCCCGTCTATACCCCATGGTCCTTACGGAGTCCCCAGCATCCTCTACGGACTAGGAGAAAAAGATTTACCAGTAGGTTTAAAATCTTATTTTTGTGTTCACAGACATTTTATTACTGGCACTGGGTTGTGAACTGGCAAATCCTATCTGTGTCCTCTGACAGATTTTATGGTGGGTCTGTCCCCTATAAGTCCCGGAGTGTCTGTGGTGTGGTTGTGCACGTGTGTGACATGTCTGAGGCAGGGAGCTCTTCCCCTGAGGGAGCCATTTTAGGGACACAGAGTTGCAATGTGGTGGCGCTGCTGGTACACCACGAGCCTGAATGGGTGAAAGAATTACGTGATAGTGTGAATCATATCAGTAAGAGATTAGATAAATCTGAGTCTCATGCAGAAAGCTGGAGAAAATAAGTAGAGGATGTGATTTTTCATAGTTCTGCCTTGTCATCCACAGGCGACCCTCTGGGTCACACAAGAGACCTTTTGCTCAAATTGTACAAACTGATACCGACACGGGCTCGGATCCCTGTGTCGACGATAGTGATTCCAGGGGAATAGATCCTAAATTGGCGAAAAGCATTCAATACATGATTGTTGCTATAAAGGCGGTCATGGAAGTTACGGAAGCCCCTCCTGTACCTCAGGTGAAGGCTTATTTTTATAAAGAAAAGAAAATTTATGTAACTTTCCCCCCTTCTCACGAGCTAAATACTATATTTGAGGGAGTTTGGGTAAACCCTGAAAAGAAATTTCAGATTCCCAAAAGGATTAAGGTTGCTTATCCTTTCCCGGCAGAGGACAGGAAAAGATGAGAGTCACCCCCCGTTCTGGACAGTGCCTTGTCACGGTTAACTAAAAAGGTGATTTTTCCTGCACCTGGGACGGCTTCACTAAAAGAGCCGGCGGACCGCAAGATGGAGACTACGTTAAAATCTATGTGGCCAATGGTACGCTGCTCAGGCCCACCATTGCTTGCACGTGGGTGAGTAGTGCTATCGAAAAATGGTCAGATAACTTGTCATCTGAAATTGACACGTTAGATAGAGACGAGGTACTCCTAACGTTAGGTCATATAAAAGACGCTGCTACATACATGCTAGAAGCCATGAAAGATATTGGACTCTTGGGTTCAAAAGCCGCTACCATGGCAGTCTCGGCTAGAAGGGCATTGTGGATTCGCCAGTGGAATGCTGACGCAGATTCCAAAAGAAATATGGAGGCTCTCCCGTACAAAGGTGAGGCCTTGTTTGGAGATGGGCTGGATGCGTTGGTCTCTGCGGCTACCGCAGGTAAGTCGACATTCTTGCCTTATGCTCCTGCGCCGGCAAAAAAGACACATCACTCTCAGATGCAGTCCTCTCGGCCCAACAAATATAAAAAGGCCAAAGGCTCACCTTTCTTTGCAGGAAGAGGAAGGGGAAGAGGAAATAAATCCGCAGGGTCTCCAGGATCACAGGAGCAGAAATCAACCTCTGCTTCTGCAAAATCTGCAGCATGATGCTGGGGCTCCCTCGCAGGAGTCCCCTCGGGTGGGAGCACATCTGAAACTTTTCAGTCAGATCTGGGTTCAATCTGGTCTGGACCCATGGGTCTTACAAATAGTGTCCCTGGGATACAAACTGGAGTTTCAAGATGTTCCCCCATGCCGATTTTTCAAATCACCCTTGCTAGCTTCTCTTCCAGAGAACTAGTAACAGCTGCAATTCCAAAATTATGACAGGATCAAGTCATTGTCCTGGTACCCTTGTCACAGCAAGGAGAAGGGTTTTATTCAAGCCTCTTCGTAGTTCCGAAGCCGGACGGCTCGTTCAGACCAAACCTGAAGAATCTAAATCTCTACATGAAAAGGTTCAAGTTCAAGATGGAATCTCTGAGAGCAGTGATTTCCTGTCTGGAGGAAGGGGACGTCATGGTGTCGGTAGACATAAAATATGCTTACTTGCATATTCCCATTTATCCTCCTCACCAAGCTTATCTGAGATTCGCAGTACAGGATTGCCATTACCAATTCCAGACGTTGCCGTTTGGACTCTCCACGGCACCCCAGGGTATTCACCAAGGTGATGGCAGAAAGGATGGTCCTCCTTCGACAGCAAGGAGTCAATATAATTCCTTACCTGGACGATCTCCTGATAAAAGCGAGATCCAGGGAAAAGTTGGTGCAGAACATTGCACTCTCCCTGTCAGTACTCCAACAACACGGTTGGATCGTAAATTTTCCAAAGTCGCAGTTGGAACCGACGACAAGATTGTCTTTTCTGGGGATGATACTGGATATAGAAGTACAGAGGTTATTTCTTCCAGTGGAAAAAGCTCTGGAAATCCAGAGAATGGTCAAACAAATTTTGAACCAACAAGAGTGTCGATACATCAATGTATTCGGTTGTTGGGAAAGATGGTAGCGGCCAACGAGGCCATACAGTTTGGCCGATTCCATGCCAGAGTATTCCAGTGGGACCTGTTGGACAAATGGTCCGGATCCCACCTACACATGCACCAGACGATAATTCTGTCCTCCAAAGCCAGAATTTCGCTCCTGTGGTGGCTACACAGTTCTCACCTCCTAGTGCACAGGTTCTCAAACTCGGTCCTCAGGACCCCACACAGTGCATGTTGTGCAGGTAACCCAGCAAGTGCACAGGTGTATTAATTACTAACTGACACATTTTAAAAGGTCCACAGGTGGAGCTTATTATTTCACTTGTGATTCTGTGAGGAGACCTGCAAAACATGCACCGTGTGGGGTCCTGAGGACCGAGTTTGAGAACCTGTGTCCTAGAGGGACGCAGGTTCGGGATTCAGGACTGGGTCCTAGTAACCACGGATGCGAGTCTCCGAGGCTGGGGAGCAGTCATGCAGGGAAAAAGCTTCCAAGGAAAATGGTCAAGTCAGGAAACCTGTCTTCACATAAATGTTCTGGAATTGAGAGCAATTCACAACGGCCTTCTACAAGCGGGACATCTTCTTCAAGATCAACCCGTACAGATCCAGTCAGACAATGTAACAGCAGTCACGTACATAAACCGTCAGGGCGGAACGAAAAGCAGAGCGGCAATAGCAAAGGTGACGAAGATCCTCCTCTGGGCAGAAAGATAGGCAAGAGCTCTGTCAGCAATTTTCATTCCGGGAGTGGACAACTGGGAAGTAGACTTCCTCAGCAGACACGATCTCCATCCAGGAGAGTGGGGCCTCCATCAAGAAGTCTTCGCAGAGGTGAAAAGACTTTGGGGAGTTCCTCAAGTAGACATGATGGCATCTCGTCTCAACAGGAAGCTTCACAGATATTGTTCCAGGTCGAGCGACCCTCAAGCAATAGCAGTGGATGCTCTAGTGACCCAGTGGGTGTTTCAGTCGGTGTATGTCTTCCCTCCACTTCCACTAACACCAAAAGTTCTCAAGATCATCAGAAGAACAAGGGTTCGAGCGATCCTAATTGTCCCAGACTGGCCAAGGAGGGCTTGGTATCCATATCTTCAGGAGTTACTAATAGAAGATCCTCGGCCTCTTCCTCTTCGCGAGGACCTGCTGCAGCAGGGACCGGGCGTGTATCAAGACTCACCGCGGCTACGTTTGACGGCATGGCTGTTGAGCGCCGGATCCTAGCCTGAAAGGTTATTCCCAAAGAAGTCATCCCCACTCTTATTCAGGCCAGGAAAGGAGTAACATCTAAACATTACCACCGTATTTGGAGGAAATATGTGTCTTGGTGTGAATCCAAGAAGGCTCCTACGGAAGAGTTTCAGTTGGGACGTTTTCTCCATTTTCTACAGGCAGGTGTGGATGCGGGCCTAAGATTGGGTTCAATCAAGGTCCAGATTTCTGCCTTATCAGTCTTCTTTCAAAAACAATTGGCCTCCCTTCCAGAAGTTCAGACGTTCGTGAAAGGGGTGCTGCACGTCCAACCTCCATTTGTGCCCCCAGTGGCACCATGGGACCTGTGGTGTTGCAGTTCCTTTAATCGAATTGGTTTGAACCTCTGCAGGAGATAGAATTGAAGTTTCTCACTTGGAAAATGGTGATGCTTTTAGCCTTGGCATCCGCACGGCGGGTGTCTGAGTTGGGGACCTTGTCTCACAAGAGCCCTTACCTGATCTTCCATGAAGATAGGGCAGAGTTGAGAACTCAGCAACAATTTTTTCCAAAGGTGGTTTCGTCTTTCTATATAAACCAACCTATTGTGGTGCCAGTGGCTACTGACACCTTCCCTGAGTCAAAGTCTCTTGATGTCGTTAGAGCTTTGAAAATTTATGTCGCAAGAACAGCTCGGATAAGGAAAACAGAAGCTCTGTTTGTCCTGTATGCTCCCAACAAGATTGGGTGTCCTGCTTCTAAGCAGACTATTGCGCGCTGGATCAGAGGGACGATTCAGCACGCTCATTCCACAGCAGGATTGCCGATACCGAAGTCGGTAAATGGCCATTCTACTAGAAAGGTGGGCTCATCCTGGGTGGCTGCCCGGGGGGTCTCTGCTATACAACTTTGCCGAGCAGCTACTTGATCAGGGGCAAACACGTTTGCAAAGTTTTACAAGTTTGACACCTTGGCCGATGAGGACCTCAAGTTTGGTCAGTCGGTGCTGCAGGGTCATCCGCACTCTCCCGCCCATATTGGAGCTTTGGTATAACCCCATGGTACTGAAGTGGACCGCAGCATCCTCTAGGACGTATGAGAAAACAGGATTTTAATACCTGCCGGTAAATCCTTTTCTCCTAGTCCGTAGAGGATGCTGGGCACCCGACCCAGTGCGTATTTACCTGCAGTTGTTAGTTTGTGTTACACAAGTATTGTGTTATGATTATTTTCAGCATGTTGCTGCAATTGTTCATGCCCGTTGACATGTGTTAAGTTGAATGCCATGTTGTGCCGCATGGTTGAGGTGTGAGCTGGTATGAATCTCACCTTTACTTTAAAAGTAAATCCTTTCCTCAAAATGTCCGTCTCCCTGGGCACAGTTCCTATACTGAAGTCTGGAGGAGGGGCATAGAGGGAGGAGCCAGTTCACACCCTTTAAAAGTCTTAAAGTGCCCATGGCTCCTGCGGAACCGTCTATACCCCATGGTACTGAAGTGGACCCCAGCATCCTCTACGGACTAGGAGAAAAGGATTTACCAGTAGGTATTAAAATCCTGTTATATACAGTATTAAAAGGGCGCTCAATGTGAATATTTACCAAACTTTTGACCAACAAAAGGCAAATCTTAAGAGCAAATTATTTAATAAATTTGTCATAAAACAGAATTCATTAAAACAGTTCCACAACAACCATCATACAGTTTAATCAATTTTTGGATGGTGACTTTCATATATATATTCATAATAAACAAGTAAAGGCAAAAAGAGCGGCACTCAGCGTCTTAAACAGCTATGAAAAAGTGTATTTACAACACCATTTACAAACCAACGTTTTGGGACACACAGGTCCCTTTGTCAAGGTGTACATAATACCTTTTTTTATCTATGGTCTTTTCTGACCCTCTGCTAGTGGGATGGTTTTTTTTCAGGTGCAGCCACAGTATAGAGCGGGATAAAGGTAAAACGTATTGTAGAGAGATATCTATCTATCTGTCTGTCTGTCTGTCTGTCTGTCTGTCTGTCTGTCTGTCTGTCTATCTATCTATCTATTTATCTAATGTGCTGTTGCTATCAGGAAAGCCGGTATCAGAAATGTTGCAGAATAGTAATGGGTGTTCCTGGGAGGTGGCTATAAATGCATGGAAAGAAGGTCCGTTCAGTGGCCGTATTATGGAAGTATTGCAGACATGTCGATGCAAGCGGCTGTGTTCCCAGATGCACAGGCATAAGAGGCTGTGGTCTGATGGAGTAACTGCAGCTGCAATAGGGCTGGTGCAAATTTCAATTGTGCAACCGATGGTGGCGTATAAGTGCACAGAGATGGTACTACAGTGTGCATGGATGCTAAACGTGGGCATCTCAGTCCTTGCACATTCAGATGAACGTTTCTGCACAAGGGAAGGACTTTGTAGCGACTTTTGTCTGTACCCGCAGGTGGGTTACTGCTGACAGAAGATGCGATGTGCGCGTTTTTAAATCAGACCCCATGAATCATCAGAGCCCTCCACGTGTCCATTATGTGTCATCAGCCCCCTCCATATGCCCCTTATGTGTTATTTTCTATAATTAATATTTTGACCCTAAAGCATATAGAGGACAAGTGGGGTAATTCAGACCTGATCGCTGCTGTGCGTTTTCGCACAGCGTGCAATCAGGTCCAAACTGCGTATGCACTGCGGGTACAAAGCGGATCGCCGCTCAGCGATGGGCTTGTGCAACGGATCCGTTCGCACGGGCGATCGCAAGGAGATTGACAGGAAGAAGGCGTTTGTCGGTGTCAACTGACCGTTTTCAGGGAGTGTCTGGAAAAATGCAGACATGTCCATGCGTTTGCAGGGAGGGTTCCTGATGTCAATTCTGGTCCCGGACAGGCCGATGTGATCGCAGTGGCTGAGTAAGTCCTGGGCTGCGCAGAGACTGCGCATGCGATCGCACACTTGCACAGCTAAAATACACTCCCCCTGTAGGCGGTGACTATCTGATTGCAGCAGTGCAAAAATTGCTTTCTAGCGATCAGGTCTGAATTAGGCCCAAGGAGTCATGAATTGTGGTGTAGAAGAAAGACAGTTTCACTGTGCGCATAGGAAGGGATTCTTGATTATATACAATAGATGGTTAAACTGCTATATCTGACCACAAGAGGTAACAATGGGAAATTTGAATAATATATTTTTAGAATGAATTTGAAGCATTCTAAACCTTGTGTTTATTACCAACCTTATTATGTAATGAACATAAATTTTTTGAAAAGATCTGCTATGAAGCTCTGCCTTTCCTCTTTATGGAAGTTCTTGCTATAATGCTGTACGCATTATTTAACTTAGTTGTTGATGTGGATGTCCAGTTCTTTGGCCCTAATCTTGTCATCAAAGACGGTCAGTAACAGTCTGTATTGTGGAAGTTGGTCGACAACTCCTACTAACAAGGTTTCTCAGGCGCTATGGGGTTGATTCTGCATTTTGCATGTAGTCTGCACGTACTGGACTGTGTGGGGCAGATGTATTAAGCCTGGTGAAGTGATAAAGTGGAAGGTGATAACACACCAGCCATTCAGCTCCTAACTTCCATGTTACAGGCTGGGTTTGAAAAATGACAGTTAGGAGCTGACTGGCTGGTGCGTTATCACTTTCCACTTTATCACTTCACCTGGCTTAATACATCTGCCCCGTGTTAATTTTAAGTTGGGCATACACTATACAATTATCTGCCAGATCTGGCTAGTTGGAATGAAAATCTGGTAATGGATGAGTGCAAATGACAACCAATCGTTTGCTTCCAAACACTGGAAAGTGATCAAAACCTGTTGTTAAGACAATTTGGTTAAATCACGGATTTATCCAGTTTGTATGAACAACAGTACTCTCTGTTTTCCAGTGTTTGGGAGCAATTGGGCGATTGTCATTTGCTCTCATCCATTACCAGATTTTCATTCCAACCAACCAGATCTGGCAGATGATCTGCTAGATAATTCTATACTTTATGCCCAGCTCATAATTGCCTACCCTCCCTCATTCTGCAGGAGACTCCCTGAAATAGCAGCTAACTCCCTGAACTATCCAGAAATCTCCCTGATTGCACTTTACCCCCATTATATAGCTATTACATTCTTGGGGAAGAAAAAGAATCGGCAATATATACAGTACATTCAAATTGGGTCACCAGTGTCATTTCCCTGTATTGGTTATAAGGCACAATGATCATTATGGCTACATGCATTTTAAATAAGGTTCCTCGTGACCACTTACAGTATATGGAACCTCTTGTAAAACACAATACACAAACAAATCCTGCAAAATATCAGTGTCTATTCTTCAACAAGTAGATCTTACTAACTTTGGGCTCATTTACATATGTCATTTTTATAACACGCCTCTCAGTTGTAGCAGTACGTGTCTGCGCTGATAGGTGTTACTTTCACAATCTCCCTGAAATGATTTTTTAAAAGTAGGCAAGTATGGCCCAGCTTCACATTGCAATTTAGATCCCCATTTGGACACATACCTCTCACATTTAAATCTCTCTGCACATTTTACTTCTCCCCCACCCGTGCTTGGTTTTACCAAGATGCACAGTTACTTGCTGTTTTTTGCTTTGCTCCTGAATCAGAATCTGCCTCTATATGGGATGTTCACTCTCACAATACTCAAGAATACTGTATGTGAATATTTGACGAAAATATAATCATGTAGCAAGATGCACTCGGAAGAAACAACAGTATATGTTTTTCAGAAGGCTAGCAAGCTACAGTAGCAGCAGCAGGTAGTATAGATAGGAAGCCTTCCAATGCTCCGTTGCCGACAGGAGATGTGACCGTTTTAAACAACTTCCATGCTGACACAAATAGGCTTGGTTGTGCACATGTCATGTGCACACTAGCAGGTGGGCATGGCTGCTATTCACTGGGGGAGATGTATCAAACATTGGCTGGTACTTTATCTGTCTCTAATCAACTTCTGACATTTTTGTGTTTGAAAATTGACAGGAGCTGATTGGTTGGTACTTTCTCTCTGCCCAATGTTTGATACCTCTCACCCTGAATGAGATATCTCTTCAGTGCAGGAGATGGAGGGTGCTAGTTGCTGTGACTGACTCCCTGCGTCTCTCTCTGGTTAAGATGACAGTGGACATTAAAAACACTCTAAAAAGGTGAGTGAAAGTATCCTTGTCTTCCTCCTCCACTAAGAAATTCATAATTAAAAGGAAAAAAAAAAATTTCTGTAGCTCAAAGGCAAATTTTAACCCCTGGTTATGAGAAGGAATTTAACTCAGATAATTTTGGTAGGGAGATTAAGTTTTGGGATTTCTTCTCGTGAAATCAAACCTAAAAGTAAAAATTCCCTTCATACGCATGCTGTCTCTCACAGTGAAGCGGGTTTCAGACAAACTACCACATTTCTCTGGTAATGCATGAAGCAGGCAGGCTTTTAAGGCCAGTAGAGGCCGGTTCACTGTATAAAGGGACCTCCAAGCAGATATTACAGGGTCCATCCCATGTGAGGTTGACTTCTCCTGACAGACATATGCAAGTAGTTGACTGGGAGTCTTAGGAGGAGATAGTCTGTTGAGCTTCCTCCTCCAAAAGGGGAGAATGGAGCGATATTCAGATGGCAAAAACAGGTGAAATGCTACCTGATCTGTACATCCCACGCTGGGACTTGTCAGTAAGTATAAGGTGTTTTAATACACTTTGCCTTTCGTTATGCTCTAATAAAAGAAGGACAAGTGGGTTCTCTGCTGTCACACAGCGTTACCTGATATTCCTTTATTTGCTTTATTCCTTCCCCGAATGACTTACTGGGAGATAAGGTCACTCCTGACATGAATGATAAGACATTACAAAAAATCCACTAAAGAATTGCAGATGCCTCTGGTCCTTTATTATACTGGACAAGGCTGGAAGAGAAGGTGAGTTCATCTCACCCATTGAGTCACTAGTAGCTTCTAAATTTGCTTTGCTTTGCTATAGAAGATCAATTCTCATTATACTTTATAGCAAATCTTTAATTACATTACTAATTTCTACAGGGGTTGCTGGACTTACTTGTCCCTGAGTTTATAAGGTCCATTCTCAGTATAAAGCTAAAAAGCCTTTTGCTGACTTCACGCCAAAAATGTATGAAGTCGGAAAGAAGCGTTTTCTCCATGTAGGTCACCCAGCCCCAACCCAAAACTTCTGCGGTTACAGCAGATCACAGGAGCCCTGTACACAAAAGAATTGCAGTTTGCAATCGATGCCGCATTGCATGCGACCTTGCTGCAAGTAAAGAACTCGCCGACCATGCTAAAAACAGCTGGACAAAAGTCTTGTTTTCCCGATCTTAAAACAGGATGGCTCAGTTTGTCCAGTGTTAAATGTAAAGTCTCTGAACAGTTTTGTCAAACACAAAGTCCCATATGAAAGTGTTGCAGGATCTTCCTTTTTCTCTTTCCAGAGATTGTTACTGCATAGAAAGCTCAAGCATGCTTTCCAGTCTTTTCCCAATCACAGACTCCTGTTACAGTTCATGTGCAGAGACCAGCTGTACTAGTGGACGGTGATGGTGTTTGGCTAAACGAACGCCCCATTTTCCTTATCCAGAGTAATGAAGGTGGCCGTTTGCCATTTTGTTAGTAAGGCATATTTTGCATAGACTATTTAGATGATATTCTTTTAGTAAGCTCTGACATAGATAGTCAAAAAGCACACAAGAACATTGCTGTGTCTCTTCTGGAAGAATTAAGGGTTACTATCAACTACCCAAAGTCTACAGTATTCTTACCCCATCCGTAACCATCGGAACCATGAGAAATCCATGATAAGAAACAAGTTAGACTAGAGGTAGAGTGAGTCTATGGCCAGAGATCCATAAGATACATAAGCCATGATCCGAGCAGGGCATAAGACAAATGATTCTACCAATCTAACGACAGTGTCTGTACATCACTAACTTGTGTCTTGAAATGTTCACTGTATTTTTTTTCACTGTTGTATTTTATCAGAAACTACAAATCTGATATACGTTGTTACCCACCATCAGGCTTGATTCTGAACATCAATATTTACTAGTAAAACCCTCTTATGTTACGTTGTGTGATTATAAACACAAACTGCAAATTCAGTGGTTTTACCCAATAAAGTTTAGGATTTTTACTGAGAAGCTTTAAAACCGGTCTACAAAGTTCATGTTTTCTTTCTGTCAAATATTTATTCCATGTCATGGGATTGCATCATGCAATAAGTGTCATTGACCTCATTCCTCCCACCAGTATTGATCAGTGATTGGTGGGCTGAGTACCCATTACATCCAGACTTTTTCCCTAGAGATGGTCTCACTAAACTGTTTCTTCACCACATGTTTAAAACACAAATATTTAAGTAAACTATAGTTCTCTATAGCTCTCTATATATGGTTGTATAATGTGTGCAAACAGAAGGGTTGACTTTGGTTTCATGTACGAGAATACTGTATACATTTACAAAGTAAATAGATACTGATGTTAGCTAAAGTTACAGAGTGAGAGATACTTGCAGAAAAATAGATATTAGATGTAGATACTATCATCTAGTCACTTATATAATATAGATTCTTTAGAAAAGTGGTTTTCAACCTTAATCCTCAAGTATTATCAACAGATCATGCTTTGAGGATTTCTTTAATCATGCACAGGTGAGTTAATCTGTTTTGCTGGGTCACTAATTGTCCCACCGGCTTCCATAAACAGAAACCCACAACACATCTGTTAAGGCCCATACACACTTGACGATGCACACATCGTTAACGACCGTCGTTAACGACTTCCCTTGAACAGCTGAGCAAACGACATGAGCATACACACTACCAACGACCAAAGACGAAAGACCAAAGACCAAAGACCATAGACCATTCATCGTTGAAGCATCCAAGCTGAACAGTTTATTAAAATAATGAGCTGGGAACAGGGCTGATGAACAGTGGCTTGGTCGTTGGTCGTTGGTCTTTCACACCATACACATTCAACGACGTCTCTGGTCGGTAACGACCATAGTGGAAATTGAGCATACATGCTCCACAGATAAGCGAGGGTCGTTAACGTCCCGCGGGGCCGCGCATCGGTGGTCGTCGGATGCATACACACTTGACGATATAATAAGCGACGTCGTTGATGAGGGCTGAAATGAACGACGTCGTTCATTTTATCGTCAAGTGTGTATGGGCCTTTAGAGGTGCCTGAGTGACTGAGAACCCTACTTTAGAGCAGTGGTTCTCAACTTTGGTCCTCAAGTACCCCCAACAGTTCATGTTTTCCAGGTCTCCTCACAGGATTGCAAGTGAAATAATTGGCTCCACCTGTGGGTCTTTTATAATGTGTCAGTGAGTAATGAATGCACCTGTTCAACTGCTAGGTGACCTGGAAAACATGAACTGTTGGGGGTACTTGAGGACCAAAGTTGAGAACCACTGCTTTAGAGGATCATGACATCCGGCATAGGACTTGCTTTATATCTGAAGTCTGTATACTATGGTACATAGGGCCTAATTCAGACCTGATCGTAGCAGCAAATTTGTTAGCAGATGGGCAAAACCATGTGCACTGCAGGTGTGGCAGATATAACATGTGCAGAGAGAGTTAGATTTGGGTGGGTTATATTGTTTCTGTGCAGGGTAAATACTGGCTGCTTTATTTTTACACTGCAATTTAAATTTCAGTTTGAACACACCCCACCCAAATCTAAATTTCTCTGCACATGTTATATCTGCCCCACCTGCAGTGCACATGATTTTGCCCATCTGCTAACAAAATTGCTGCTACGATCAGGTCTGAATTACCCCCATAGACTATTAAATAGCCATGGTGTAGAATCTTGGTGCTTTGGTGCAATTGTTTCCAAACCTTGCTCCCAAGGCACCCTAACAGTGCAGGGCTTGAGGAAACCTGGATTGTTAGGGCAGGGCCGTCACGCAGTGTGGGTTCCCTGGGGGCGGAACTTGCCATGTACACCCACCGCCACTAAGAATGAAATCAATAGAGCGCAATTGAAGAACCAAATAAGAGATGTTCCAATAAAATAATTTAATAACTATAATAATGAAGGACTACTGTATGTGTTATTGGGCATGGGGCTCTGTTAATAACATACTATAAATTAATTCTACAAGAGAATTAATTTAGGTTTCATCAACAGAGAAGGATACTTATTATCTCATCTGCTTAAATGTATATGTCCAATTATTTTCTGGATTAATGACAGAGAATTTAAAGAAGATCTAGTATCTACTAATTCTTTCTGTTTATATTTGAACTAATCTTTATATCTCTCACTCACATTCTAGATTAGGATCTCTGCCCAGTCTTATAATTTAACATTGTCCGATTAAACACAGGCTAAACACGGACAAAATGTTATAACCATCTTTGTGGTGCATAATGATATTTGATCTCAAGGTTGAGTGAGACTACTATACTGTACCTGCATAACCAGTACACTAAAATTCACTCCATTTTTTTCTGATTTTTTTCTGTGATTCATGTTTGTAAGTAAAGAAAAAAAAAAAAAGCCTGTAACTCTGCGTCTGGAACAAACCATGTTGCCATGTGCAGGGTAAATACTAGAGATGAGCGGGTTCGGTTCCTCGGGATCCGAACCCCCCTGAACTTCACCCATTTTACACGGTTCCGAGGCAGCCTCGGATCTTCCCGCCTTGCTCGGTTAACCAGAACCCGCCCGAACGTCATCATCCCGCTGTCCGATTCGCGCGAGATTTGTAATTTATATAAGGAGCCGCGCGTCGCCGCCATTTTCACTCGTGCATTGGAGATTGAACGGAGAGGACGTGGCAGCGTTCTCTCCCTAAAAAGCTCCGTAATCTGTGCTCAGTGTGCTGCAAATATCTGTGCTCAGTGTGCTGCAAATAATCTGTGCTCAGTGTGCTGAAAATATCTACGTTCTCTGCCTGAAAACGCTCCATATCTGTGCTCAGTGTGCTGCAAATATCTGATCAGTGTGCTGCATTGTGGGGACTGGGGACCACCAATATAAGTATATACATGATGTGGCCATTCACTGGTACCTGGTGACAGAACGTATACTGGATTCCCCCACAATGTAACTTTATATCTGTCATCTATATACATGATGTGGTCATTCACTGGTACCTGGTGACAGAACG
Organism: Pseudophryne corroboree; assembly: GCF_028390025.1. Taxonomy (NCBI): domain Eukaryota; kingdom Metazoa; phylum Chordata; class Amphibia; order Anura; family Myobatrachidae; genus Pseudophryne; species Pseudophryne corroboree. The sequence continues at coordinate 968,883,962 of NC_086444.1, forward strand.
TATTCTGGATTCCCTCACAATGTAACTTTATATCTGTCACCTATATACATGATGTGGCCTTTCACTGGTGACAAAACGTATACTGGATTCCCCCACAATGTAACTTTATATCTGTCACCTATATACATGATGTGGTCATTCACTGGTACCTGGTGACAGAACGTATACTGGATTCACTCACAATGTAACTTTATCTGTCACCTATATACATGATGTGGTCATTCACTGGTACCTGGTGACAGAACGTATACTGGATTCCCTCACAATGTAACTTTATATCTGTCACCTATATACATGATGTGGTCATTCACTGGTACCTGGTGACAGAACGTATTCTGGATTCCCTCACAATGTAACTTTATATCTGTCACCTATATACATGATGTGGTCATTCACTGGTACCTGGTGACAGAACGTATACTGGATTCCCTCACAATGTAACTTTATATCTGTCACCTATATACATGATGTGGTCATTCACTGGTACCTGGTGACAGAACGTATTCTGGATTCCCTCACAATGTAACTTTATATCTGTCACCTATATACATGATGTGGCCATTCACTGGTACCTGGTGACAGAACGTATACTGGATTCCCCCACAATGTAACTTTATATCTGTCATCTATATACATGATGTGGTCATTCACTGGTACCTGGTGACAGAACGTATTCTGGATTCCCTCACAATGTAACTTTATATCTGTCACCTATATACATGATGTGGCCATTCACTGGTACCTGGTGACAGAACGTATACTGGATTCCCCCACAATGTAACTTTTTATATCTGTCATCTACATAATAATTATAGTAGTACAGTAGGCCATTGCTGTATCTTGCAGCTCTGTGTCACTGCAAGTATCCATTCCATATCTGTGCGGCATTTTTGTGAGCAGTATATATAGTATTACAGTGCAGCATATGGGTGACTAACAGTATATAGTTGTACAGTAGGCCATTGCTGTATCTTGCAGCTCTGTGTCACTGCAAGTATCCATTCCATATCTGTGCAGCATTTTTGTGAGCAGTATATATAGTATTACAGTGCAGCATTTTGGTGACCCAACAGTATATAGTTGTGTATAGTAGGCGATTGCTGTATCTTGCAGCTCTGTGTCACTGCAAGTATCCATCCATTCAATTTTCTTCCAGTGATTTGGAGCAATAATACCATTGATTAGAACGAATAATCCCAGTGATTTTGTCATTTTCTTCCAGTGATTTGGACCAATAATACCATTGATTAGAGCGAATAATTCCAGTGATTTTGTCATTTTCTTCCAGTGATTTGGACCAATAATACCATTGATTAGAACGAATAATTCCAGTGATTTTGTCATTTTCTTCCAGTGATTTGGACCAATAATACCATTGATTAGAACGAATAATTCCAGTGATTTTGTAATTTTCTTCCAGTGATTTGGACCAATAATACCATTGATTAGAACGAATAATTCCTGTGATATTGAGGTGTTTGTGTCGCTTAGCTTAGCCGTCCAGCGACCACAGTGCAACTCTTTTTCTCTTTTCTTTGCATCATGTGCTATTTGGGGCCAATTTTTTTTAAGTGCCATCCTGTCTGACACTGCAGTGCCACTCCTAGATGGGCCAGGTGTTTGTGCCGCCCTCTTGGGTCGCTTTGCTTAGTCATCCAGCGACCTCGGTGCAAACTTTAGGACTAAAAATAGTGGTGTGAGGTGTTCAGAATAGACTGGAAATGAGTGGAAATTGTGGTTATTGAGGTTAATAATACTATAGGATCAAAATGACCCCCAAATTCTATGATTTAAGCTGTTTTTGAGGGGGTTTTGAAAAAAAACACCGGAATCCAAAACACACCCGAATCCGACAAAAAATTTTCAGGGAGGTTTTGCCAAAACGCGTCCAAATCCAAAACACGGCCGTGGAACCGAATCCAAAACCAAAACACAAAACCCGAAAAATTTCCGGTGCACATCTCTAGTAAATACTGGCTGCTTTTGCATGTGGCCCACAACTGTTAGACAGCTTTGTTTTACACTGCAATTTAGATTTCAGTTTGGACACATCCAACTCAAATCTGAATCTCTGCACTTGTTATATCTGCCCCACCTGCAGTGCAGCATAGTTTTGCACAGTTGCTTGCGTTTTTGCTTTACGTACAAACATGAATTAGGCCCCTTGTCCACAGATTAATACAGATATAATTTTGATAACTATTTATAATGTGCATAATACAAGTCCAATAACAAGTTTCTGCCAGTGCTCACACCTCTTGCCTCCAAAGCTGTATTGTGTATTGGGAACTGTAGTGTTTCCTGTTATCTGTTTGTACGGTCTACTGCACTGTACTGTTTTACCCTGTGCTGTATGATTCTTTGCCCTATGCACGGCGCTGCAGAGCATTTGTGGCACGCTACACACGGGTGCACGCATCGCGACAGTGCTATGTTGTGCTAAGCTGCTTACGCTCGCACCTGCGGTGTACAATGCAAAGCATATGGATTGTGGGTGCGAGCGTACGCACACACCTGATTTGCCGTGATACGCATGGCACAATGGGGGTCATTCCGACCTGATCGCTTGCTGCAGTTTGTCGCAGCGATCGGGTCGGAACTGCGCATATGCTGACGCCACAGTGCACCGGCGCATGGCAGCCTTCGTTACTTAGCGATCGCCTCTGAGACAGAGGCGGACGCTGGGCCGGAGGGGGCTGGACGGCGTCGTCAAGCCGCCGTTTAGGAGGAGCAGGCCGCGGCGGCTGTGTGACGTCTCACGTAACCGCTGCGGCCAGCGAAGACCAACTCCCGGCCAGCCCCAGGAGCTGCGCTGGGCCGGGAGTAACTCCTGAAACACAAAAGCATCGACGCTGTGCGATGCTTTTGTATTTGTGCAGTGGGGGGGGGGTCGGCACTGACATGCGGAGTGGACTAGCCCTGTGCTGGGTGTCCGCCCGCATGTCAGCTACGATCAACTCGGAATGACCCCCAATGTGTATATATTTTAAAAGGACAGATCTGTAATAATTGACCTGTAATAAATATCCTAAAATAGAAACAGAATATCATATTTCCTCTTGATATGTCACATGATATGTCAGGATGACTATCATAAGAACACTAATTGGTTTAACTTCATGATTAAATATTTGTGATATTCGTACATCACATACATACTGTACATTCGTATAAAACTCGATGAATATAAAGTAATAATACTAAAATTATATATTTCTGACCTATAAACAAACATACAGCGGGACTTATTTTTGTTTTAAAGCACATTTCACTTTTGGATGCATCTGTTTTGGTTTTTAATATTTTGCTGGCTTTATGCTGTTATGTGATATTATACATGTATACAATAAAAGTTCTGTTTATATATAGTGCACCATTCCAAAGACAACCCCTGTCTGTTCTTTGGTTTTCTACTAGTCCTGTTTGGTTGTCATCAGGCTGCATAACCAAACAAAAAAATAAGAAACATAATAAAAATTCATACTGGGTTCAAAATAAAAATATAATTAAATTTTTTTCAAAATTTACACTTGTGCAGAAGTTACTTACCATCCTTTTTATACATGAAGGTAAGCAGCCGTTGAGCTCCCTATTCATTATGATGCCACTTGTTTGTGGTACCCACAGGCCAGGCAGAAAGACGCCTCCCGCAATGTGTGTTTGTGTCAGCTTGCGTCCTTTCCCTCATCAGCTATTGCTACTTACATATCCAGTTCAATAAGAGCCTGTATTTCATTCTGTACAGGTACACTATATACAGTAGGTGTCTACTAACAGTCCTGCACACCAGCAGTAAGTGTACACCCACTGTATGTAGTATGTGCTGATGGCTAGCTGACACACTTTTATGCCATGTCACTTTGTTTTTCTCAGCTATAAAATATTCTTATTGGCTTATTTTGGTATACATTAAGGTGGTGTGTGCAGTGAGGCCACACCCCTCCTCCATGAGACCATGCACCTTTTTCATTACATCCCAGTTTAAAAAATGGGGGTGGGGGCATAATCTTTCTGGCACAGGACACCACATTGTCTACTTGTGGCTCTAGAGGACAGAGTTTGGGAAACCATGCTTTAGCAGAAGAGTCAAGCAGCCTTCATGGATTCACTGAATCTAGTCCTTCAGTGGGCCTCAGAGATATTCTTGTGTGGGTGCCAGGTCCAACTAAGCTCAAATTTAGAGGTGGTCTAAAACAAGGCCAAGGTATAACAAGTGAATTACAAAAGCATGTAACAGAACATTTTAAAAGCTGTTCTCAAAACATACAGTATAACAGTTTGCAAAACATATTGCTTTGAACTTTGTGGGAAACAAGATGTTAAATCATCCCAAATGATTCACGGGGAGTGAACTTATACGTGGATTGTTGCAATGTTTGGTTTAGAAATTCAAACTTGGATGAAAGTACAAGTACTGAAGGAAGTATTCAGTTATATTCAGTTAAGAGTGAACCATGTAATACAAGCTCTCTTCATTGAAGTCACTGTGCAAACATAACCATGTTATGTGTTTTTATGTCACACAGCCACTAATACGCAATAAAATTTTTGGCACATCTCATGCTTGCATTTGGTAGAATAAATGTGATTGTACCACTATATAAATGGAAATAATGCGCTTTCCAGTCTTAAGTTACAGTATAAACCAGGGGTGGGGAACCTTTTTTCTACTAAGGGCCATTTGGATATTTATAAAATCCTTCGGGGGCCAGACAAAAATTATCAACTGAAAAATTACCCTGTCCTCCAGTAGTTATGCCTCTTAGAGGTACTAAGTGTGAGCGCCAAAGGAGCACACGTGCCAAAAAATGGGTGTGGCCAATTATAATGGGACGTGATACACATATGCACCCAATAGTGCAGTGCCAGATACGCATATGCCAGTGCAGTGCCAGATACACAAATGCCCCCACAGGGCCAGATATACAAATGCCCCCCCCCCCACCCCACTGTGTTGCTTACCGCTGCTGCTCCTCCATTCGGCGGTGGCGTGTCTCAGCTGTCAGGGGGTCAGTGCAGGGAGGAGAGCGCAGCTATGTCGGGCGGTGACAGCGTGGTGGATCTCAAACCAGCCGCCGGTTCGTGAGCCAATCAGAGCTCGCGGACCGGCAGCGTCGGCTCCTGAGGGGCTGCCAGTCCATGAGCTCCGATTGGCTCATGAACCAGAGGCTGGTTTAAGATCCTACCCACCGCTGCCACCGGACATAGCTGCGCTCTCCTCCCTGCCCTTACAGCTGAGACACTCTGCCGCCGGACTGAGCTGCGGTGTGTCTCGCTGACACACAAGCGGGTGGGCCGGAACAAACATCTTTGTGGGCCTTATTCGGCTTGCTGGCCGGAGGTTATCCCCCCTGGTATAAACCAAATAGTTTATTTTGTTGAAAATGTTAAGGGGATAATGGAGTACTTTGTCAGTACTATGCCAGTTGGTGTAGCATATTGTGTGCAGAGGGGTAGCATGAGGCAATAGCGAATGAAACATACCTATGTTACAGCACCTCCTCCCATAGTGTCATAGATACATACAGTTCACAAGTTCCACAAGCAAGATAGGAACTGTCTGAGAGAGATATGGTTTACAGTAGAGATGTGCACCGGACATTTTTTGAGTTTTGGTTTTGGATCTCCTTTTGTGTTTTGGATCTAGTTTGATTTTGCCAAAACCACCCTTTCAGGTTTTGGTTTTGGATCTGGATTTTATTTATTTTTTTAGAAAAAAAAAAAAACACATAAAAACAGCTATAATCACAAAATTGTTTTTTTATTTGTTCCTACAGTATCAGTAACCTCAATAACATTCATTTCCACTAATTTTGAGTCTATTCTGAATACCTCACACTATTGTTTTTAGGCTAAAAGGTTGCACCGAGGTATCTAAGTGACACAAGTGGGTGGCACAAACACGTGGCCCATCTAGGAGTGGCACTGCAGGGGCAGACAGGATGGCAGTTTTAAAAATTAGGCCCCAAAGAGCACATAATGCAAAGAAGAAAAAAAAAAGAGGTGCAAGATGGAATTGTCTTGCGACCTCCCACTCACCCTTATGTTGTTTCAACAGGACATGCACAGTTTAATAAACCCATCATTTCAGCGACAGGTGGTCCCCCTGTAAAAAGCTTGCAAAGTTCTCTGAGTCATAGCTAGCTACAAACATACCACCTCCATATTTGATGACTTTTCACATTATGAGAAGAGGCAAGAGGAAGAGGACAGTGTCAAGAAGGTGATAAAAAATTAGAGAGGCACGGGGGGCATGGCTTGACGACAGTTCCAGGCAGACGTACTGCACTTAGGCTCCTGCTTTGGGCCATTACATCGGGTCTTTCCGTTGCCCCTTGGAGTTCGTGGGGTCTCACACCTGCCTGCCAAGGTCCCCCTGCACCTGGTGAAGAGGTCCGCGGAGCCGGTGGATGCCCTCTGTGTCCGTGCGGGTTGCGGCCTACCACCTTAGAAGAAGCCGGGACCTCGATTTCACAGCGGAGCCCGAGGAAGCGCCCCCCCCCCCCCCCCCCCTGTGGCGGAGATTCAGTGCTAGCGGCGGCCCTCCCTCCCGTCCCTTGGATACCCTCACATGCTTCTCTACCCTGCTGTGGATGCCTGGAGGTGAGTGCCACCCACAGGACTAGCCCAGCGCGGACTCCCGCCGGTCACCGCGGGTCCCGCTGTAGGGAACCGAAGACGGGCGGCCTCCGCCGCAGCCCCTCTCTGCCGCTGCTTCACTCACTGATCGGAGCCAGGACCGGAGACCACGGGCCGCGCTCGCCGCCCGCTGCTGTGCTCACCCTTGCTGGCCCTGCATACGATCTCCAGGAGTCTGAGCTACTAGACCACATCCTGGCGGCGCCATCTTGGATACTGGCGGCGTGCCCACAACCAGTTGCTGCAGTGCTGTGGTAGTAGTTGAACCCCCGCAGCCACTTTACTGCAAATCCTCAGGTGCCCACACCTTATTTTTTTTTATTATTATTTTTTCTATTCCTTTTTTTTATTTTTAGTCATTTATTTTATTATTAATTTTTTTAATTTTTTTTATTATTATTATTTTATTTATTTATTTTTTCCCCCTCAACTCTACCCCCAAAGTTACCTCAGCTTCTGTTGCAGACAGCAACACTTTTGTAAGGGGCCCCGCACCCACTCTTATCACAAATACTCAGTTCAGACGTCAGCGAGGCAACTTATCCGGTGACCAGGGTACCTCCTCATATAACAACGCTGAAAGCCCTCATGTTTCAATGATCACGCCTCACCCCTGCCCTCCAGTGTTTCTTTCTCTGGTCATTTTACCTGATCACTAATATATATTATCTCTCTAACCTGTGTATCCCATTATATTTTGATCTACTTACTGAGGCGCTACCATGTCCAAATCCTCTGCAACCGCCACGAAGCGTGGTGGTACTGACATCTCTCATCATTTCACCAGAGCTGGTAAAAACGACAAACCACCCTCCGTCTCGGGTCCCCCCTCGCCTAGTCTCTCATCATCAGACAGGGAAGACCCATCTTCCTCACCAGCACTATCAACCAAGGAGGATATTCTGGCCTTGAAATCGCTCATTATGGATTTTAAAGAATCGCTTGAATCCAAACTGGATAAAGCGGTCACCTCAATTAGGTCCGAAGTATCGTCCTTGTCCTCTAGAAACTCCAAATTGGAGTCCAGACAAGACACTCTACAACAAAAAACACCATGAGACAAACTGAAAAACTAGGGGCCAAAACCTCTAAATTTGTACCCCCTTCTCCATTTTCAGAGATCACGATAATCTCGGATTTAATGCTAGGATGCAAATAAACTGGTTTATACCACAGGATCAAGATCGGATATTTTCCCCTCCACGGAGTCTGGAGACTTATTTTGTGAAAATCTCGTGGGTTTCTTTTTTTCCATTTTTTAATTGCATTTTTATTTACATATTTTGTGGCAGATGCCTTATTTTTGTTTTTCACAGCTCCCAGTTACATGCATGTGAGCATACCTGTGTGTCCCAGTTACATGCATGTGAGCATACCTGTGTCTTGTTTATTTTATTCATATTTTATTTTTAAATAAAGCAGCACCTTAGATATGTTAGCAGCCCCTCGTGAGCACCCACAGCAGCCCTGGATTGGGCAAGTTGAGTTCGGGTGGGTTCAATACAGGACTATGCAGTGAATTATTTGTTATTGAGCCCCTATTGAGCTTACCATTCTACAGTTCAAACTCATTTCATACTACAAGTAGGACTGTGGGAGGAAGCAATGCTAACCTCTGTGCCACCAGCATGCCTCATCTTGGCAAGCCAGACAGCTTCCTTGCTGTAAGCCACCATGAGACTCCATACTGGGCCCTTATTCATTAACTGTGCCTCACAGGAGCTCCTAGCCCATCTAGTGCTGCAGTGCAATGGAAAGCTGATATTTCATTTTGCAATGCAAGATCACTGAAACTCTGTTCTTCTAACACTTGAGATAACCCTACGCAGCCCTTACATTGCTTACATTGTACAATTATTAAGAAGAAAACATTTTAAAAATAAAGGAAAAGAACCCTGTACAACACAAGCGCATCTTGTAAATAATCCCAAAATGTGGAACATTAATAAATCAAAATTAAGGTGGACTAATTGGAGCCATTCATTTGAGTCCCTAACATGAAATAATTGAGAAGAACCTATCTCTAGTGCTGGGTACACAGTGCACACTAGAAGATACAGTATATCTACTAGAGATGAGCGGGTTCAGACAGGCACCCCTGGAATTATATGGCAGACATGTAGACATAGGTGTGTTTGGAAAATCTAGTTTTCTCCGGCAGTTGCCAGAGAAAATGAAGTAGGAGATGTTGCCATGTCACGTTCCACTGGATTATGATTCTGTCTCTTCTGAGTCTGACTGACTTTGGCCACAAATGTGGTCTCTCCCCACTTTATTGAAAAACACAGTCAAAATTGCAATTTCCATTTCCACCTTTGCGGCTATATGTTTTCATAAATCTGGTTGTGATGTTGAAGCTTGTTTCATAGTCTGCTCTAGGCTTTAATTTAAATCTAGGACCAAGTACAGCAGCACCCCTGGAAGTATATTGCAGTGCCTCTGGACTTATACAGCAGATAGGCAGCACCCCTGGACTTATACAGCAGATAGGCAACACCCCTGGACTTATACAGCAGATAGGGCAACACCCCTGGAGAATTACACAGCACAGTAGATAGGCAACACTGAGAGGGCAGACGGGCAGCACTCCATATCGGGCAGCACCCCTGAAATTATATGGCAGACAAAGAAAAGACGTGCAAGATGGAATTGTCCTTGGGGCCTCCCCCCACCCTTATGTTGTATAAACAGGACATGCACACTTTAACAAACCAATCATTTCAGCGACAGGGTCTGCTACATGACTGTTGCTGAAATTATTGGTTTGTTTGGGCCCCTGACAAAAAAAGAAGCAATTAATCTCTCCTAGCATAAACTGGCTCTACAGAGGCAAGATGTCATCCTCAACCTCCGATTCCTCACCCCCTTCAGTGTTTACATCCTCATCCTCCCAGAGAAATAGTTCCACACCGAAGAGGTGGATTTTGGGGTATTTTGCCTAGGCATGACAATGGGCTTTTTTTTATCCCATGGCCAACAACTGTCTCCACTGGTGCCTTATTCAAACAAACCACATCACTATCAGAATCCTCATCGTCAACTTCCTCCTCAGCGCCAGCTACACCAATATCCTCCTCATCCTGGTGTACCTCTACAGTGACATCCTCAATATCAGTAACTGGACTGGCGGTGCACCTCCCAGCACTTGCAGAGGGTGTACAAATGGTGGTAGGAATCTCCTCTTCCTATACAGTGTTGTGAAGGTCAGGCCTAGACATCGCAACCGTGAACACACTTGGACTCCCCTTGGGGATCTGTGATATCTCTGAATGCACAGCTGTTTTTTCCTGTTCCTTAACAAACTTTATTTTTTTAATTTCTTGAGAGAGGAGGGCTTCCATCTTCATGAGAAGCTGAACCACCAGTCATGAACATAGGCCAAGGCCTTATCCTTTCCTTGCCACTTTGTGTTGTGAATGGCATATTGCCAATTTTACGTTTCTCATCAGATAATTTCTTTTCTTTTTTTTGGTTATTAATTTTCGATTCTCGGATTTTATATGCCCTCTATGACATTGGGCATCGGCCTTAGCAGACGACGTTGATGGAATTGCTTTGTCAATGTCATGACTGGTGGCAGCAGCCAAGCCCAGCGCTTACCGCTCAGCGAAGGGATGTAGTGAAGGTAGGCGCAAGGCTGGAGAGGTGCTCTAACTGCTCTGCATCCCCGCTGTTTTGTCCCTGCTGCTGCCGGCTACCGCTGCGCATGTTGAACTGTCTGACAGGCAGCAGCCTGCTTGCTGCAGGTCACAGTGTCTTCCCAGTGGCCCTCACTCATCCCTCTTACCAGGCTGGCTGGGCTGCCGCGATCGGATGTCAGCTCTGATCCGCAGTGTCCAGGGAGCCACACAGCAGGGAGAGGAGCACAACAGCAGGAAGCGTGAACTAGAAAGAGTGCTGAGTGACTTCAACTGCCAGCCAGGCTACATCATGGTTGGATGCATGCTGTGGGTGAGGGGGATGTCAGAAGGTGGCTTCTGTACGTGTAGTAGATCTAGGGAGAGGAGTGGCAGATGATGGCTGCTGTTGGGGGGGGTGGATGCTGGATCAGTATGGGGGGTCTCTCTGGCCACAGATATACTGGTTCTCTGGCTACTGTTATTCACCAGAGGGAGGACAGACTGGGAAGCCGGCCACTGCCTGTTGTGCACTGGGGATGGGAGGGTGTCTTGTGTTTGTCAGCTGCGGGCCACTGCTAAGGGGAGGGAAGGTCGGCCACTGCTGTGTGCTTGGGGGGAGGATAGAGTGTAGGACGGCTGCTGTGTTTGGTGGAGGAGGTGCTCACTGCTAGTGTGGGGTATGCAGATATGTGCTCCCTATATTGTCCTCTTAATAAATATAAATTATGTGTGTGTGTGTATATGTATATATATATATATATATATATGTGTGTGTGTGTGTGTGTATATATATATATATATATATATATATATTTATTATAAAGTATGTCGAGGGAGGGGGTGGTGCAGGGTTCCAGGGTGAGGTTGTGGGTCGAGGGTGTAGGGTTGAGGTGGGCAAACAGAGATATCAGTGTATAAGGCCCAAAGATTTCTGTTGCTGGCCCTGGGAGCAGGAACACCATTCGTGCAACAGGGTTCCCACATATCCCATCCAGAGAGCAGCAGCAGGTTCCACCAGTGAGTCCGTACTTGGAGGAGCTGAATGCAGGTGAGCTGTGGTGCGGGGCTTTGTCTTCGCATGGTCCTGTGTGCACATGTGCCCAGTCCCACCCCTTTATTACACAGTAACCCTCCCACTCATCTTCCCTGTGAGCATTATGCGTATAAGCGGCACTAATAACTGGACATTATGTGTATAAGGGGCACTACTACCTCTGGGCATTATATGTTTAAAGGGCGCTACTACCTGTGGGCATTATGTGTATAAAGGGCACTACTACCTGTGGGCATCATGTGTACAAGCGGCACTACTAACTGTGGATATTATGTGTATGAAGAGCACTACTACCTTTGGGCATTATGTGTTTAATGGGCACTACTACCTGTGGGCATTATGTGTATAAAGGAAACTACTACCTGTGGGCATGTGTATAAAGGGCACTACTACATGTGGGCATTATGCGTATAAGTGGCACTACTACCTGTGGACATTGTGTATAAGCGGCACTACTACTTGTGGGCAGTATGTGTATAAGCGGCACTACTACCTGTGGGCATTATTTGTATAATCAGCACTACCTGTGGGCAAGTATAATTGGCACTGCTGTGTGGCATAACATGTACAAGGGGCACTATTATGTGGTGTAATGTCAGTAAGATTGTACCACTGTGTGGCGTAATTTGAAAAAGTTGGTACCACTTTGTGGCCACACCCCTTTTTTGCGAAACAAGCTTTCGGTGCACAATATCCCTTTGTAACGTATAGGAGGGAAGGCGCAAATTTATAGTTTGCAGGGGGGCTTCGAACACCCTCGCACCGGCCCTGGCCGCAGCTTCAGCACTAGTACTAGGAAGTGGTTTCTGATCTTTCACTATATTTTCCTCCAAATTTTTGTTCTCCATTACACAGGACAGTGCCCATTTATTTTTACAGCACACAGAACAGTGCCCCTTTATTTTTACTGCACCCCTTTATTTTTACAGCACATAGAGCAGTGCCCCTTTATTTTTACAGCTCTCCTTTATTTATTCCAGCGCACAGGACAGAGACCCTTTTATTTTTAAAGCACACAGGACAGGGTCACAGCACCCATTTATTTTTACAGCACACAGAACAGTGCCCCTTTATTTTTACAGCACACAGAACAGTGCCCCTTTATTTTTACAGCACACAGAACAGTGCCCCTTTATTTTTACAGCATACAGGAAAGGGCTACTTTATTTTTACAGCACACAGAACAGTGCCCCTTTATTTTTACAGCATACAGAACAGTGCACCTTTATTTTTACAGACAAAGAACAGGGCCACAGCACCTTTTTTTACAGCACACAGAACAGTGCCCCTTTATTTTTACAGCACACAGAACAGTGTCCCTTTATTTTTACAACACACAGGACAGGGCCACAGCACTGCTTTATTTTTACAGCACACAGAACAGTGCCCATTTATTTTTACAGCACACAGGACAGTGCCACACCATCCCTTTTTTTACAGCACACAGAACAGTGCCCCTTTATTTTTACGGTGCCCCTTTATTTTTACGGTGCCCCTTTATTTTTACAGCACACAGAACATGGCCACAGCACCACTTTATTTTTACAGCACACAGAACAGTGCCCCTTTATTTTTGCAGCACACAGAACTGTGCCCCTTTATTTTTACAGTGCCCCTTTATTTTTACAGCACACAGAACAGTGTCCCTTTATTTTTACAGCACACAGAACAGTGTCCCTTTATTTTTACAGCACACAGAACAGTGCCCCTTTATTTTTGCAGCACACAGAACAGTGCCCCTTTATTTTTACAGTGCCCCTTTATTTTTACAGCACACAGAACAGTGTCCCTATATTTTTACAGCACACAGAACAGTGCCCCTTTATTTTTACAGTGCCCCTTTATTTTTACAGTACACAGAACAGTGCCCCTTTATTTTTGCAGTGCCCCTTTATTTTTACAGCACACAGAACAGTGCCCCTTTATTTTTACAGCACACAGAACAGTGCCCCTTTATTTTGCAGCATACAGGACAGGGCCCCTATACAGCACAGGACTGCAGCACCCCTGTACAGCACCACAAACAGCACAGGACACCACCCCAGAACAGCACCCCTGTACAGGACAGCATCACCCCTAACAGCACAGGACACCGCACAACAGCACCCCAGAAGAGCAGCCCTGTACAGCACAGGACTGCAGCACCCCTAACAACACAGGACACCACCCCAGAACAGCACATGACAGCAGCACCCCTGTATGCCACCACCCACAGAGATACAGAGGTCTGTCTCCCTCACTCTCCAAGTCCAGAGTGAAAATAGCGGTGACACATGGCTCCTTATATAGAATCCAAAACCCGCAAGATCTGACAGCGGGATGATGACGTTTTGCATCGATTATTATTATTATTATCCTTTATTTATATGGCGCCACAAGGGTTCCGCAGCGCCCAATTACAGAGTACATAAATAATCAAACAGGAAAACAGCAACTTACAGTTGATGACAGTATAGGACAAGTACAGGGTAAATAAACATAGTTACATCAGCAGATGACACTGGAATAAGTATCAGGTGGCAGAAGACTGCTGGATGTGTTACAGTTGAAGATTATTAAAGTAAGACAAAGGATAAGCACATGAGGGAAGAGGGCCCTGCTCGTGAGAGCTTACAATCTAAAGGGATCTGAGTCTGGCGGGAAGTCCCGAGCTGGACTTGGATCCTGAAGTCTGGGGGGTCCGGATCTCTGAGATCCGAACCTGCTCATCCCTAGTTTACAGATTATTATTATTATTATTATTATTATTATCATTTATGTTATTATACAGATAACATAAATGTGCGTTAAAATGTTGCTACACATTCTTTAACAATTTTAACAATGTATGCCAATCATTTGGAGGGTGAGGAGAGTGCATCCCTACAGCATCCTACCTTCCTCTGCATAGACTGGTAGCAGTAGTGGTACCTGTAGGAAGCTGCTCCCCAGCTGCATGGAAATCACAGTGACGGGTGGCTAGGATGCAGTTTTGTGCCAGAGAGGGAAGCAGCAGCAGCACCAGCGTCATGACTCGGTTATTAGTCCGTATATAAGTACCTGTTGCCGGATTTTCCTGCTGCTGCTGTCTAGGTGCTGCTCTGTCACAATAATAGTCCTTCCCTGTATGCATAATTTCTGCCTGTGACTGTGCATAAGGAAGGGGCGGGAGCTGCAGAGCACTGACTGACAGGGCTGCCATCTGAAATTGACACCCCTGCCCACTGTTGAGTGGCAGTAGGAACCCCCACTCCCCCCATTGATGGCTGTCCTGTGCATGCCTTCCTGCTTATCCTGATGGTTGTATAGGGTGTAATGGGGTGTTCTAGACGTGGCATTTCTATAATGGGCACAAGGTGTGCGGTGCAGTGGGGACCACACCACACACCCTGCACCCATTTCTTGATACTTACCAATTCGGATTCCGTCATCAGCGGCAGCAGCACTGCGCAAGTCACTCATTTCTGGCACAGCACTAGGGTCTCCTAGTGCCGCTAGTGCTCAGAAATGACTGCGCTGCCAGCTAGAGAGGAGGGGGTCCAGATGGAGATTGCACACAGGCCCCCTACTCTCTTAATATGGCCCTTTGTTCTAGCATAGGTCTAGTATAGTAAGGGCATGTTACAGACTACAGACTGGGACACAAATGCATATATGCTTGAATAAGCTTATTATTTGCAGCTGATATAGGACAAGTGCAAATACAGGATGATGATCTCTGTCAGCCCAAGACCTTGTGACTGGCTGTCTGTGAATACATAACTGATGCTGTTAGTGCTCTCTTTGTTGCTCAGGCATATATTATACCTTTGTGTGTTTTTAGTAACTTTTTTTTCACGAGACTAGAGAGTTATTTCTGCTGTACTAGAGAAGGTTTTCGAAGTCTTATTGATGTCTAATAGTGAACAGTGGCGTAACTGTAGAGGGTGCCACTGCTATAGGGCCCGGACAAACCCACTGCACCGTTTTGTTTTTTCATTTTTATTTTTTTGGCTGTGTGCCCCTGGGTTCCGGGCCCGGCTGTTTACCTTCTGGTAGGAAAAAGGGAGGGGTCTCACCGGGACTGTGCAGAGCCCCCGTGTACCCAAAGCCGCCTATTGTAGAGAGACTTGCAAGATGTGGAGGTAGCTCTGCAGCGGCAGGGCTAATGGATGGATTGGGGTCTTCGGAGCAGTGCCACTCAGCAGTCCTCTGATGGTTGTGTCTATTTCCTAGTGGGCTAAGGGACATTTGACCCTCGTGACACGGAAGAGAAGGGGAGGAGCAAGTTCGGCAAAGGGTCCAGAAATGGACCCTCACAGGCTCGCTTCACTCGCCACACTTCGGGCACGGTGGCTCGCAATTACTAAAGGTAATAGTTGGTGGTGTGGATACTGAAAGTAGCATCCTGCCATCCTTGCTCTGCCCCCTGACGTCACAGGTACCTTAGCCCACTAGGATTTAGCATCTACCGTCCTCTGACGGTGACCTCCCTCAAACCTCTGAGTGGGGTTGGCAGCAGCAGATCGAAAGTTCCGGTGAGTCAGCCACACAGTTTCTACACCTCTGCAGCTGTGGGGATGCAGAAGTCCATGTTCCCACCTCCATCTCCCCCTCCCCGAGTCATATCCACATAGCACGTTATCGCATTTATTAACACTTTGCGTGGGTTCCGGGGGGCTTTACAACTCCATATGCATAAGCGGCAACAGGCACGGACCAGGGATGCCTGTCTCTGTCCCTGCTGTCTCTCTATGCCCCTGCTGCCACTATTTCTGTATACGTCACTGCTGTCTCTCTGTCCCTGATGTCCCTGCTGTCTCTCTCTCTGTCCCTGTCTATGCCCCTGCTTTCTCTCTCTGTCCCTGCTGTCACTATCTCTGTCTACGTATCTGCTGTCTCTCTGTCCCTGCTGTCCTTTCATATATGTCCCTGCTGTCTCTCTGTCCCTCTGTCTATGCCCCTGCTGTCTCTCTCTGTCCCTGCTGCTACTATCTCTGTCTACGTATATGCTGTCTCTCTGTCCCTGCTATCTCTCTATATATGTCTGCTGTCTCTGTCTGTCCCTGCTGTCCCTCTATGTCCCTGTGGTCTCTCTGTCCTTCCATGTCCCTACTGTCCCTCTGTCTATGTCCCCTCTCTTTATGACCCTTCTGTCTCTCTCTCTGTACCTGCTGTCCTTCTATCTACTGTGTATGTCTCTGCTGTTTCTGTCCCTGCAGCCACTATCTCTGTCTACGTTCCTGCTGTCTCTCTCTGTCCCTCTATCTAGGTCCCTGCTGTCTCTCTGTTCCTACTGTACCTCTATCTATGTCCTTGCTGTGTCTCCCTGCCCCTGCTACCACTCTATGCCCCTGCTGTCTCTCTCTGTCCCTGCTGTCATTCTCTCTATGTCCCTGCTGCCACTCTCTGTCTCTATGTCCCTGCTGCCACTCTCGCTGTCTCTATGTCCCTGCTGCCCATGTCTCTATGTCCCTGCTGTATTTCTCTGTATGTCCCTGCTGCCTCTCTCTCTAACAACATTTATCATGCCTCTTGTGTGACACTAGCTATACCAGTGATGGGCATTGAGGTGAGGCAGGGAAGGCACGGTCTCTCCTGTCATACTCCAGAGTTATAACTATAAAAATTATAAGAAAAATACTAAGAATATTTTATAAATATCTTCTTTGTATTATTTTGATCATTTTTATGGTCTAAACTGTGGAGTATACTGATGTATGACAGGTGGGGCAGTGCCTCCCCTACCTTGCTTTTCTGCACATCACTGATCAAAACTTATCAAATTTCCAGCAGTATATAATGCTGCACCTGCGTATAATGCCCACATGAACCCTCGAGTTCATATATATATTTGTGTAAATCTGGCCCTGATACTAGCCAGGGCCTCCCCAGCCGTTTACCTCACCGCACGTCACTGCGCCATAGCCTAGTAGAGACATGAGTTGTGGGGCCCACAAAGTTCTAGTTACGCCCCTGATAGTGAATGTGTATTTTGGGGGTTACTCAGGTTTATTAGCAAACCCAAAAAGCACCCTAATGGGCAAAACCATGTTGCACTGTAGGTGGGGCAGATATAACATGCAGAGAGATTTAGATTTGGGTGGGTTATATTGTTTCTGTGCAGGGCAAATACTGGCTGCTTTATAGTTACACTGCAATTTAGATTTCAGTTTGAACACACCCCACCCAAATCTAACTCTCTCTGCACATGTTACATCTGCCCCACCTGCAGTGCACATGGTTTTGCCCATTAGTGTGCTTTTTTGGTTTGCTAACAAACCTAAATAAGGCCCTACAGTATGTCACTTTAAAGACTTGCCAAACCATACTTGTGTACTTGGTAATATTGTACTGCTACAAATGGTAAAGATGCTCCCTCTTGTGTTGCTCATAGGCATCACTTGCACTATAACAAAGTGGCAAAATAGTAAAAATCCCTCAAAACCAGAGTGCAAATACATCTCCACTGATCGTTATCAATTACTGAAAAAAGTAGTTATGATAAATTTAGCTGGGAATTTCTTATACAGTATAAATATAGGATAGGCCAATTGCTACTTTATTTATACATTACAGGTATATGCCACAAGATTGGTTTGTGTATATGCATGTGTGTGCACTTACTATATTTCTGAAGACATTGGCCTGTTAACACACCAGTACTGATGGTACCTCTGTCAAAGTGCGGACCTGAAATATGGTTGGGTACCCATGAATTGGACTGTCTATTTAGAAGGCATGCATCAGAGTACTGCGTATAAATGAAAGTCAGTTTTTCCGGATCCAAATGCTGATGATAGTGAGTGTGTATGTGTGTGCCACCACAAGCTTTAACACACTCCAGGCTTCCTGGAGCGCTCCACAGATATTATCGACTGTGCAGACAGAGCGTGATGTGACCTTCTAGTGACAGAGAGCACCTCTGTAAGTCCCGATAAGAGATCTGTGGAAAAAAGTCATCTGCCAACCTGAACCCCATAAGCTTCAGGCCGGACATGTCCAAAGTAAGCCCACTGGGGTGTGCTGTATGTGGTGTAACCTCTGGAGACTGAGGCTACTGAACCCCAGTTACTGTTTAGGATTTAGGATAGCTTTTTTATGGTAATCTTGTCCCTCATGGGTGTCATGATCCGGGCTTGGTTCCTCTTGTGTTAGTAGCTTATCATGACGCACCTCTGCCAATAGTCTGCAGTCCAGTCTTCCTGCTTACTGGGGTTAGCCCAGTTTACCAGTTCTAACATATTCTGTATGTCTGTATTCTTTGTCTGGGAGGTTTGCTTAGCATACAAGCTGCAGTCTGTGTTGCTAGCTGCTGATTAGCCACCTGTGTGAGTTTTTCTGTTAAATAATCTGCAGATTTCTAAATCAGCAGTGAAGAGTGCTTATACCTTTCTCGCACAGTGATCCCAGCATGACATGCTGTTTCTGGTTCCAGCTCTCTAGTGTTCTGCTCATTCTCCTTTCCCTATATTCAGGCCTTCTTCCTCCACACAAGAGTTCCCTCCAAAACCCAGGCATGAGCACCGCCATGTTATTTACACTCATGTCATCAGTTCTCAGCCAGTCTGAGCCTGCCAGCTGTTCAGCTGATCGCAGCAACCAATCTCTAACCTCCTTGGGGTATAAAAGGGGTTGAAGTAGAGTCACAAGCTGCCAGTACAATGATGTCCACAGCCTAGCTGCATGTCTCTTGTGAAGCTACTGTGGAATCTCCTCCTTCTCAGTGACTCCAGTGCAGATCTCTATCCTGCTGCACCACCTGGCTCCAATTGGTTCCAGTTCGATACTCTCTGCCATCAGTCCCAGGTTGAAATTCTATGCCATCGGTTCCAGTCCGATACTCTCAAAGTCCTCTAGTGCTAGTACTGGGTGACTCAGGCATGGGGCTGCGACCTGCATTTTGGGAGCAGCAAATGCCAAACCAATGGCGTCTTTAGAGTCCGCGCCCCTGCTCTGGGTCTCTGCCAATTGCCCAGTACTAGTTAAAGTTTACCCATAGCTTATGAGCAGGAGTTATATTAAACCAGCTATCTTAAAGATTTAGGGCCTAATTCAGACCTGTTCACTGTTGTGCGACTTCGCAAGGCGGCCAATTATCGAATGACTTGTGCATGTGTACGGATCATAATGCACACACACGAGGCCAAACTGCGAAAGAAATACAAAAAAATTTGCTCACTAGGCAAATGCAGGTTGATTGACAGGAAGTGGACGTTTTGGGGGTGGTAACTGGCCATTTTCTGGGAGTGTCAGGAAAAATGCAGATGTTCCCACACGTTTTCAGGGAGGGTATGTGACATCAGCTCCGGTCCTGATCAGCCTGTTTCTTTTACACTGTAGTAGTAGGTCCTGAGCTATGCACGGACTGGAAAAAACATTCGATGGTGAGTTAGTGGCGAACGGATTTGCAGCTGACCAGCATTTGCAAAGATTTTTGCACGGCGTACGCAGACTTGCATGTTGCGGATTTTCACTTTGTCTTGGCGATGACTATCCAATCGCAAACCTCTGCAAATTCGCAGAGGAGCAATCAGGTCTGAATTAGGCCCTTGGGGTCTAATTCAACTTTGTTTGCAAAACAACATTTTCCTCTAATGGGCAAAACCATGTGCACTGCAGGTAGGGCAGATATAACATGTGTAAAGATTTAGATTTGCGTGGGATGTGCTCAAACTGAAATCTAAATTGCAGTGTAAAAATAAAGCAGCTGGGGTGTGTGGCTTGGACGCACACTGGAGCAGACGTGTCTGCATAGAGCTCCTCAGCTGGTCATCTATTAGAGGGGCTCTCTCCCTACCTCCCGGCTCCCTACAGTGCTGTACTATGGTCCGCTGCTCCCTACACCTGCCACCGTGCATCAGACGGCGCGGGCAGGCCCCCAGTAAACTATTCGCCGGTAAGGCCTACCTGCGCCTCCGGAGCAGCGGCCTCAATTAGGTGGCTGAAGCTGTGCCGGAAGCTCCGTCACTTGCGGCACCCGTGAAATGGCTCCCGCGGTGGCTACATAACACGGAGAGTCTCCCACTCTCTTACAGACCACCTACTGTTGGCGCTGAACCTCCCTGCTGGGGGACCACACAGGAATACCCTTCAGGACTGGCTGGCTGTAACTCTGCTGCAGCCCCAGTCTCACTGCTTCAGCTGAGATGGTCATTTTATGTGATATCCTGCCTGCATCAGCACACTGCTTTGTGCCCAACAGCCCACTTGTATTCTTTGTGCCCAATAGCACACTTGTATTCTTTTATACTGCTTTACATGTACCCTATATGGACAGGTGAATGGGGAACTTTACGTTTTATATGACTTTCCCTCCAGTTATACTCTAGTGTATCAGGCTGCCTATGCTCCATTGTACTCCTGTTGAACAACTGTGCTACATGTTTTACCATCACCTGCCCCCGGCCCGAGGATAAAGTCTATATTACATCACTGCTAGCACTGTATAATAACCCACTGGGGCCATCTACTCTGTTGTTAATACCTGATGGGTGTCTGCGGGTCAGGTCCTGCCTTGTACTGCAGCTCCTGAATGGAATAATCCTAATTCAGGTTCTGTATATTGCTATTGGTGATGATCAGAAATATACCTCCTCTATAGGACCTACACCATCTTCGTTGTCCTATGAGGAAATTGTGCGAACTATTAGGAAAAATGTTAAGCCCCTCCTACAAAATCAAGCGGACAAATTTATGGGAGCTTTTGCTGATCTCAACTCACGTTTGTCCTCGGTCTCACGCCAAGTCTCTGAAAATGAAAATAAAATTGGCTCTAATTTTCACGAAATCTCCAACTTAAAGCAACAAGTGGCCAACCTCTCATCTACTCAAGCAGCCTTAGTAACTAAAGATGATGACCTTGAAAACGGGTCCAGGTAGAATAACTTGCGCATCATCAGTCTCAAAGAATCTATTATGGGCCTGGATCTTACTAAATTCCTTGATTCCGATCTCCCGGAATTATTGGGTATAATCTCGGAATTGTCTGCTTTAGAGATTGGGAGAGCCCATCGCTTGGGGCCTTATCTGGACTCTCACAACTCTAGACCTAGGGCTGTTATATTCAAATGTTTGAACTTCCGTCATAAAGAACTTATCTGGTCTACTGTGAAGAAAAAGGGTCCTTTACACTGGGATGGTCAACGCCTTCATATCTTCCAAGACTATTCAGTGGAAGTTTCCAAAGCACGCAGGAATATGTCTCCTATCTGTACACAGCAGGTGAAGAGGAGCATTAAGTTCATGCTCCTCTATCAGGCGAGGCTACGCGTCTTCACTCGGCAGGGAGTCTTCACAAATGTGTCAGGCGCTCAATCGTTTCTACAGGATTCCTAACAAGACATGAACTCTTCTGAATCGGTCTGACCGACCCCACTGTCCATGTTCCGGATCTCTCTGATTGCACTCTCAGGTCGTTTTGCAATACTTTCATGATAACTATCTCCTCAGACTGTTGATATTTCCATTTTATTTGTTATATATGGTATTTTGTTATTTTACTTCTTGAGTATTACTTCGACTACAAGGCTTTGGGTTAGTTTGATTTTCGCTGATACTGGGGGTTGATTTATCAAGGTATTATAATAGCTGAGGTTTGTTCTCATTTATGCATTTCCTTCAGTCCAGTTGACTACAATTTTCTTTTTTTTCCTATATTTGGCGGTGACTGCCATACGGCATTTCTGCTTACTTGTAATTAAATATCACTCACATGTTTTCGTATTTTATATTTTATGTATTCTACTGCTATTGACTTTACTTTCAGAGTTTTATTATTTTTATTGCGGTGTTTATTCTGTATTTTTAATTGCCTGACACCACATGCCGCATCTGGATCTATAGTTCTCACATACCCTCCTTTCTTGATGTTACTAAGGTCAAGACAGCGAATGTCTGTAGCTTATTGTGCTCTGTAACTTATGGCCTCCCAACTTCGATTTTGTACTTGGAACAGTAGGGGTATACACTCCCCGATTAAAAGATGGCGAATCTTGACATACAGTATTTAAACAAAATAAAAGCTGATATCACTTTCTTCAGGAAACCCACTTATCTCCTCTTGAACATGATAAATTAAATATGTTGCACCAGCGAGTACTGGCCTCCTGCTCCTATTCCTCTAAAGCCAGGAGCATAGCTATATTAATTTGCAAAGGTATTTCATACACTGTTCATTCATTGGTTACTGATCCACACCGCCGCTATATTATTGCAGATCTCACCTTAGATGGGATGAGGTATACCTTATGTAATGTTTATAGTCCTAATCACTACAATAAAATGTTCCTTTTAAGATTGATTACCAAATTGTTCCCTTTTATCGACACTCAACTAGTGCTAGGGAGAGATTTTAACTTGGTAGCCTCTAACACTCTAGACAGAAAATCCCTTTCTCATAATACCCCTAAGCAACCTACAATTGGGCTGGATTATCTGGCAGCTCAACTGAATTTAATGGATGTTTGGGGGGTGCGGCATCCGGTTTAGATTATTCTTAATACTCCGCTACTCATGACGCATTTTCTAGATTACACTATTTTTATTAATCTAATTCATTATCTCCCATGGTTTTAGACACAAGTATTGAGCCCATTTCTATTTCAAATCATGCCCCGGTATGGTGTTTCCCAGCCAAATTAGCCTCGTCTATCAAATTTAAATCTATGCTGGAGGCTGCCTGGGTTGAATTTGAACATAATAATCTATCTCATAAGGATAATCCATGCCTTTTCTGGAAAACTGCTAAGGCTGTAATTAGAGGTAACATTATCTCTTTTATGAAGAAATTTAGATTGGAGCAGGATGCACTGTATAGACGGCTCAAACCTCATTGACTAATGCTTTTCAAGCTCTAAAAACCACTCCCTCTTCTGCTGATAAGGCTGCTTATCGAGAAAGTAAAATCACTTTTGATCAAGTTCTTACACAATTAGACGGGTGTAATCTCAGGTTAGGCCAAGCTGACTTTCTCCGTTATGGTAACAAATCCAGTCAACTCCTTTCTAATATGTTATGGGGGGCCAGGAGTCACTCAAATACAGCGGCTCTTAAAGATCACAGGTCTGTTGTTCGTTTTAAGGGTGATGAAATAGCAGACATTTTTTATCGTTATTACAAAGATTTGTATTCCCAGGAATTGATCTCAGTTGAACAGAAACATTATTTTTAGGAGGGATCTCCTTGCCTCAGATTTTCTCACTGCACGCTGCTAGTTTGGTTGGGAAATTCACTGTGACTGAAGTTAGCCAGATTATCAAATCTCTTAAACCGCTGAAAGCCCCAGGTCCCGATGGTTATAGAGGCAAGTGTTATAAACTTAACCGACCTCATATTGAGGAATCTCTTACAAGCCTCTTTAACTCCATTATAGATGGCCATACATCCCCACTGCACTATAACTCAGCCATAGTCAAGGTTTTACTAAAGCCCGGTAGGGACCCTTTATCGCCATCATCCTATAGGCCTATTTCCTTACTTAATACTGACTATGAGATATTTACTTAATTACTTGCAGAGAGAGTTAAAGTTATTCTCCCATCTATTGTCCACACCGACCAAACAGGATTTATCTGGGGCTGGAGTTCGGTTACTAACATCAGAAAATATATTTTGGTTATTCAATCCACTGCTGACTCTCATTCAGATGATCCCAGGTTCCTTTTATCTTTAGATGCTGAGAAAGCCTTTGATTTGGTGACCTGGGATCATCAATTCGAGATACTACACCGCTTTGGCCTTCCTTCCCATTTTATTAATCTTTTATCCTCTTTGTATACCGCTCCCTCTACTCAAATCCTGACTAATAGATATTTGTACCCATCCTTTAATATTCAAAGGGGAACGAGACAGGGATGTCCTCTTTCCCCACTCCTATTTGCGGCTGCACTTGAACCTCTGGCAATAGCCCTAAGACAAGATTCTTTATTCTTTGACACGGTGATACAGATCGCAACTGAAAGATATCACTTTTCGCAGATGATATGCTATTATAAATATATTGGACCCCCTTCGTTCTATTCCTAGAATTCTAAAAGTTATTCAATCTTTTGGCTCTTTTGCAGGGTATCGTATTAATCTAGAAAAATCTGAATTGCTCACTATTAATTCCTCTTCTTTTCTCTCGTCTCATCCTGTTATAGATGGAGCCTCCCTCATCGCTGCTGTTTCTCTGCCTAAATAGAGGATTAGTCACGCCTAAGCAATAGTTCAGTTTATTCAGTTGTTGCACAGAAAGGCACGCTGTGGTATGACTACATACACAGCATGCACTACACATCTTCACCACTAGGTGGCTAATGCTCCACTAATCCAGTACTGTAGAACGAATAGCGGCGGATTGATATACAAGCTCTGGCAAATGGTCAGTGACAACTGTAATGTTACTGTAAACTGTACACACAGACCAATGGTCAGACGGAGAAAGTCAATTTAAAAAAAGAAACCAATAAATCAATCAATAAAATAAGTATATACAGATGCAAGCGAATGTGTTAACGCAATGGTCCATTGACGGGCTATGTGAGCGTCCAAGTCCCATAGATTAATCAATAAATACAAATAGTATTTACAGATGCAAATGACCGTGTTAAAGCAATGGTCCATTGACGTTAGGCATACAGTACTGTATGTGAGCATCTAAGTCTCGTAGCTAATACAGCAAAACCCATGGGAAGGGATCACTGCTTACATTTACACATGAGCTTGTGTCTCTATCACCAGGCGTCGTGGACAAGCGGTGAAGTGTTCCGCACCCCATGCTCAGAGTCCCGGGTTCAATTCCCAAAGTGCAAATGCTTTTGTTTTGTTTGTTTTTTCTTGACACTTTATTAATTATTTTTTTATAAGATTCATATATTTAAGAACCTTACATTCAATAGAATTATGCACACAGGAAAAGACCTGTTTCCATAACTAACTGTTGGGGCATCTGATACGCAAATCCATAGCACAGTACTGTACTGTTTAATGTACATTCACTCTGGC
Source organism: Pseudophryne corroboree (assembly GCF_028390025.1). Lineage (NCBI taxonomy): Eukaryota > Metazoa > Chordata > Amphibia > Anura > Myobatrachidae > Pseudophryne > Pseudophryne corroboree. The sequence continues at coordinate 968,909,219 of NC_086444.1, forward strand.
CCTCTCTAGTCCTTTTCACCAACCAAAACAACTGTAGTATCAGCCCTTCATTTACATACTGTGATGGCCTCTTTGTCTGAAGAAGATCAGTCTCTGAGGGAAGGGTGAGGGGGAGGTGGTGAGTTCAGAGACGCTGTTGAAAATATTAATTCTCTGTCGGGACTCAAAAGAAAAAAAGAAACCAATAAATCAATAAATAAAAAGAGTGTATACAGACACAAATGAATATGTTAAAGCAATGGTCCATTGACGTTCGGTTTATATGAGCTATTAAATTAAATAAAAATGGGCTTAAAGCTTAATATCTCAAGTTTTGGGGGGTCAAATTGGCTCAGAACCAGGTTGGTATGGAAGGGAAGATGATTAGCTACCAGAGGATACTGACCCCAAGAAAGCCAAGTTTATCCTCTTTCGTATGGTACCAGTCTCGAGTCTCTGGGACACTTATAACCAGAGATATTGGGGCGCAAAGTGGACCCATTTTTCCCAAAGACTATAACGGGCCCGTTAATTCAGACCCACCATGGGTTCTGACACTTGCCATTAGCCTTGTGGGGGCCACAGAAACTTGGGGTTGGTACTTTCTAGCAGCTAATCATCTCCACTTTCATACCAACCCGGTGCTGAGCCGATTTGACCCCCTGAACCAGAGATATTAAGCTTTAAGCCCATTTTACATTAATTTCATTTAATTGCTCACATAAACCTAACGTCAATGGACCATTGCTTTAACACGTTCGTTTGCATCTGTATACACTATTTTTATTTATTGATTTATTGGTTTCTTTTTTTCTTTTGAGTCCCGACAGAGAATGAATATTTTCAACAGCATCTCTGAACTCACCACCTCCCCCTCACCCTTCCCTGAGAGACTGATCTTTTCAGACAAAGAGGCCATCACAGTATGTAAATGAAGGGCTGATACTACAGTTGTTTTCGTTGGTGAAAAGGACTAGAGAGGGCAAGAGTGAATGTACATTAAACAGTACAGTACTGTGCTATTGGTTTGTCTACGGGACCTCATTGCTGCAGTGTATTTTAAAAAGCGTAATGATTCGTGCATACAGCATTGCCCATACAGTGTACAGTAAAGTAGTTCTTGCGCTATAGTGTACTGTATTTCAATGGAGACCACACACATGCGCAATGGTGATTTTAACAAGTGACATCTGGTGGATGATTGCAGGTATTACAATCACTGGTGATGCAAAACGCCATGATAAACTCTGTGAGCCTCCCTACAACTAGCCACGCCGCCTTGCACCCAGGCACGATGTAACTCCGTGATCGGGACTAACGCCATAGACAGCATAGATGAGTGAGGCTCCATCTGCATATCTTCTTTATTTAAGGTCACACCCGTCAAAATCAAATATCTGGGCATATATGTTACCTCTACACTTACTCAACTATATGGCACCAACTTCACACCAATCATTACTAAATTGAAAACGCAACTTCTCTGTTTGAAAGATCTTAAACTATCTCTACTTGGTCGAGTTGTAGTAATTAAAAATATAATATTCCCCAAGCTAGCGTATCTCCTGCAAGTGTTACCAATGACACTATCCAAGGCAGATGTGCTCCATTGCACCCAAATTTTCTCACAATTTATCTGGCACTATGGTAAACCTAGAATGAATCGAGCTCGTAGTTTCCTTCCAAAAATTAAAGGTGGCCTAGGCATCCCTCACTTATCAGCCTTTACAAAATCAGCCCTGTTCAGATATGCGGCAGACTGGTTATTTCATACTGACCATTACACTGACCCCGCGCCAGAAGAAGCCCTCTTCCACCCATTCTCCCCAGTGGCCTTATTGCATGCCTCTAACTCACATTTTCCACCCACATTCGTTCTAACATTCTTTTTTGGGGCACTTACAAAGAATGGATTAATATTCATTCCCATTTTAGCCGTAATCCTCACTCTTCCCCTTATATATCATTATGGGGTAGTCCAACCTTTGCTCCATTACTAGACAACTCCAATTACAAAATTTGGTATTAGAAAGGTATTTTATCTATCAAAAATGTTTTTGAGCCTGGTGGCCATCTTTTATCTTTCCAGGATTGTCTGATAAGTATGACCTTCCCTGATCACATTTCTATATGTTTCTACAGGTACGTCATCACGTCCAGTTTTTAGATGGCCCTCTCTCACCTAGGCAGCCTCTGGATGCTTTAAATGGCATCTTTTTTCCATGTGTCAGTCATTGAAATTTAGGATATTTATACCCTCATTTAATTGAGTCAACCCCTCATACCTGGTCCTCTGTATCATGAGCTTGGAGTTTAGAACTCCCAGACTTACCTGATTTCCAATCAAACTCCTTAGTCAAGATTTTTCCATGCCTCAAATCGGCTAGTTTACTAGAAGTCCATTTGAGAATATTGACTCGTACTTACATGTCCCCTGCTCAAAGGAAACATTTTGTGCCTACTGATGAGGGTAATTGCATTAAGTGTGGTCAGAGGGATGCATCCCTTACTCATAATCTCTGGCAGTGCGGCAAGATCAGTAAATTTTGGTAAAGAGATTCTGAATTATATGAAGTATACACTCCACCTTGACGTATATCTAAAACTGCTGCACCTTTCCTTTTTGCAGATTTTACAACATGGGGATTGAATATGTCTATCACTCCTTGGAAATCGGCACTAACTGTTAGGGTTACAGTTGCCAAACATCTCATATTCAAACATTGGATCTCACGTTCAATGGAAAGCGGTGGTTTTGGATATAATTTACCATGAACGGCGCATGGCCATATATGATATAGATCAGGGGTGGGGAACCTCCGGCCCTCCAGCTGTTGTTGAACTACACATACCAGCATGCCTTGCTACAGTTTTGCTATTTGGTCATGCTAAAACTGTTGCAGGGCATGCTGGGATGTGTAGTTCAACAACAGCTGGAGGGCCGAAGGTTCCCCATGCCTGATATAGATAAAGGGATCTTGTTTTTCTCGAAGAAATGGGAGGCTTATATTAGCTGCCTACCTGTTCGCACGCAAACTAATATATGGAGGGTGTTTGAACATAGTCAACATACAGAGTGGTTTTTACTCTTACTTACTGCATTCACCCTCGTCAGAAGGCACAAAATGTTTTCTTTGAGCAGGGGACATGTAAGTACAAGTCAGTATTCTCAAATGGACTTCCTGTAAACGAGCCAATTTGAGACAGGATAAAATCTTGGCTAAAGAATTTATAAATGATTGGAAATCAGGTAATTCTGGAAGTTCTGAACTGCAAGCTTGTGATACAGAGAGCCAGGTTTGAGGGGTTGACTCAATTAAATGAGGATATAAATACCGGATCCTAAATTTGAATGACTGACACACAGAGAAGATTCTAGTCAAAGTATCCGGAGGTTGCTTAGGTAAAAGAGGGCCATCTAAAGACTGGACATAATGGTGTACCTGTAGAAACATATAGAAACGTGATCAGGGAAGGTCATACTTATCAGTCAAATCCTGGAAAGATAAAAGATGGCCACCAGGATCAGAAAAAATTTGATAGATAAAATACCTTTCTGATACCAAATATCGTAATTGAAATTGTCCAGTGACGGAGCAAAGGTTGGATTACCCCATAATGGTATATAAGGGGAAGAGTAAGGATTACGGCTGAAATGGGAATGTACATTAATCCATGATTTGTAAGTGTCCCAAAAAAGAATGTTAGAGCGAATGTGGGGTGGAAGATGGGAGTTAGGGGTATGCAAGAGGGCCGCTGGGGAGAAGAGGGCTTCCTCTGTTGCGGGGTTAGCATAATAGTCAGTATGAAACAACAAAGCTGCCGCATATCTAAACAGGGCTGATTTTGCAAAAGCTGCAATGTGAGGGACACCTAGGCCACCTTTAATTTTTGGAAGAAAAGTGCGAGCTCGATTCATTCTAGGATTTCCGTAGTGCCAGATAAATTGCGAGAAAATTTAGATACAATAAAGCATATATGCCTTAGATAGTGTCCTTGGTAACATTATCAAGAGGTACGCTAGCTTGGGGAATACTATATTTTTAATTACTACAACTCGACCAAGTAGAGATAATTTAAGATCCTTCCAACAGAAGAGTTGCGTTTTCAATCTAGTAATGATTGGTGTGAAGTTGGAGCTATAAAATTGAGTAAGTTTAGAGGTAATATGTACGCCCAAAAATTTGATTTTGACGGGTGTGACCTTAAATAAAGAAGATATAGCAGGATGAGATGAGAGAAAGGGAAAGGAAGTAATAGGGAGCAATTCAGATTTTTCTAAATTAATACAATACCCTGCGAAAGAGCCAAAATATTGAATAACTTTTAGAATTTCAGGGATAGAACTAAGGGGGTCTGATATAAACAATAGCATATCATCCGCGAAAAGTGATATCTTGCATTTGCGATCTCTGATATGTATCCCCCATTTTATTTCTTTTTACACTTTTTAATCTGTTATATAGAGAGCAAATAGAACATACTGAGGTAAATGTTGTTGGAAATATGTGTGTACAATGGTGGCTTAACTGAGTAATGTACACACCAGCAGAATTTGTAGTTATCCCAATCACAAGTCCAGTAGCTTAACCAGGGCTAGCAACATAAATAAAAGGTCTGGTACACCCATTTTTTAGGGGCCCCCACCCTCGGTTCTCTGGCTGGTACAGGCCATTTGGATTAGGAGTCTGCCTTACCTGTATGTGGTCTCTCTGCAATAGAGAACCTCTGAAGAAATTGTTCCTCCCTGGGCAGTGTCAGAACTTTTGTTTTTTAGTGAATTCAAGCTAGACTGGTGCTGTTTCAGTAAAGGGCGCTCTGTGCAGGAAGTTAAGTGAGCGGAGGTAACTCTTGAACATGAGGTATTCAATGCTTGGATTAGTTAAATTAACTCAGGGAGAGTCTCTGTACAATATAGGTATGATAGGATTGAGACTGGAACTGGATTTCTCAACCCGGACTTGAACCGGTTGACACTGGAACAGGAGTCAGTGTGGGAACTGACTTGTACTGGATTACTAGAACCAGACTGGAACCGGTGGGCTGGAGTCAGTCTGGAAACTGACCAGGAAGCAAGTTGTCGGCAGAATACACAATTAGCACACTGGATGGAGAAAGCTGGATGCTGAAAATACTGTCGGAATGCTTGTAGAGATCTTTGGAGTATAACTGGAGAGAGAGCAGAACTATTGGAACTGATATAGAACACAAGAGTCTAGACACAGCTAAGATAGCAACATTGTTCTGGTCCGCTTGCTGGAGCTCCCAGCAGTCCTTTTATCCCCCTTGCCACTTAGTAATTGGTGAATGGAGTCAGCTGACCCAACTGATGCTTATGGTTGGTAGAGCAGTGGTCAGCTGACCAGTGGCAATATGGCGATGCCCAGTACCCGGAGAAGGTGGGAAAGATAGCAGGGTATCTGAGTAGCTTCTTGGGGTGCTTGAGTAACCACAGTGGAGAGCAGAATGATTGCTGAAATGCTGCCCATGGGAGACTTGGAGCTGGACTAGGTTGCACACTGGTAAGAAGCAGGATGCAGATTTCTGGTACCTGTCATGCAGATGGTATTCTCTATTCACGTAGGAAATCATGGTTTGGAAGACATCTGTTTGCTAAGGAATATAACCAATGTAATAATCATACAGCCGAGGTTCTGCCCGATAATACACAATATCCCTGCAGCAATCCCCCACAATGACCCTGCAGCCAACCCTCTGTCTCCCTGTAGCCAGCTCTCAGTATCCCTGCAGCCCCTAATGAGTCCTGGCAGCCAGCTCCTAGTGTCACTCCATCCCCAGAGTATCCCAGCAGCCAACTCCCAGTGTTCCTCCATCCCATACAGTGTCCCAGCAGCCATCTTTCAGTGTCCCTCCATCCCCTATAGTGTCCCAGCAGCCAGCTCCCAGTGTCCCTTTATCCCATACAGTGTCCTGGCAGTCAGCTCCCAGTGTCCTTCCATGCCATGCAGTGTCCCTTCATGCCCCCACACTTACCTTGTCTTCGGGCTGCCCGCCACAGCTTCCAGTGTCCCTCCATCCCATACAGTGCCCCAGCAGAGATTTTTCAGTGTACCTCCATCCTCTACAGTATCTTGGCAGCCAGCTCCCAGTGTCCCTCTATCTCCTACTGAGTCTCGGCAGCCAGCTCCCTGTGTCCTTCCATCCCCTGCACTGTCCCTTCATGCCCCCACACTTACATTCTTGTCTTCCAGCTGCCTGCCACAGCTTCTCTGCAGTCCTTCAACTGTGGGGTGCGGTGGTTTGTGGCGCTGTGTGACGTCATGATGTCACGTGCTGCAATAAAGAAGAAAAACGTTAGTGCATTGGTCACTGCTGCCACTAGTGCAATACAGCTACCATACAGCAGCTCCCCGGACAGATCCTGTAGTTGCCTGCACCACTAATCATACTGCAGCGCATACAGCAGTCACAGCTAATGTTGTGGGCTATGCCGAGGCCCATTAAAATCTTGTGGCCTGGTTCAACAATACCTTTAGTCCTCCCCTGTCACTGGGCCTGGGCTTAAACAGGAGGTGTGATTTATTAATAAGTGATGGTAAAGTCGCACTCAGTGTTACATAGGTTGATATCATGAAGCGGAGTAGGGTTCAGGTAGTTCACCAGCTAGTGACTATCTCCTGTTTGTGGGCATCGGTGCAGGGTGCTGGAACAGAGGTATTGTGGGGTAATAGTCATAGTTCTCTTGGAGCTAAGTGGGAGACATCCATCTCCCACTATGTCACTCATACACAGTAACAAGATGGTCCAAGCATGTGCAATAAAAACACTAGTGGGCATCCTGGTAAGGGAATGAAGCATCATTCCCCGTGGAGCCATGTGGGAGACTTCACGGTAGACTCTCCTAACTCATCCCCTCGCTACAAGCTTCTCCATGTTACATAAGCTCATAAAGCTTTCTCATAGCATCCTGTAAGTAAGGTGAGGTTAGACACCTAAAAAAAACATCCAAATATCTGACAGCTTTGGTTTGGCCTTCTTCACAGCTGCATCAGCAAGACTCCTTTCACCACCAGCATAGACCTTGGCAACAGTCTCTTGACTCACAAACTTTGGGTTGCTGTCAATGTCACAATTATTGATGTCTTTTGTACTTTTGACTTCTAAATCTTACAAAGTCTATTTTCCTACGTTGGACTTCCACTCAAACCAAACAGTCTTTGACTTTGTCTCACAAATATCCTGAGGTACACTAAATGCAATGTTTGTAAATTCCTCATCATATCTCCTAAGTGTCTTGCCATGTTTGATCTAGCAAACAATCGTTTCTGTGGTTGAACTTCTACACTGGTAGTCTCTGGTTCAGATATATTTCCAGCTACTGGCAAGTCCAGTGAAGTCAAACTCTGGTGTTGGATTTTGAAGCATGGCTGTTGCTATTTCTTTGTCATCCACTTGTACAGAAACAGATGTAAACTGCTGTGAGAGAAAAACATATAGGGGGTCATTTTGAGTTGTTCGCTCGCTAGCAGTTTTTAACAGTCGTGCAAGCGCTATGCCGCCTCCCACTGGGAGTGTATTTTAGCTTAGCAGAAGTGCGAACAAAAGGATCGCAGAGCGGCGGCATAATTTTTTTGTGCAGTTTTAGAGTAGCCCAATACCTACTCAACGCTTGCGAGGACTTCAGACTGTTCAGTTCCTGTTTTGACGTCATGAACACGCCCTGCGTTCGCCCAGCCACGCCTGCATTTTTCCTGGCACACCTGCGTTTTTTGGACACTCCCTGAAAACGGTCAGTTGACACCCAGAAACGCCCACTTCATGTCAATCACTCTGCGTCCAGCAGTGCGACTGAAAAGCTTCGCTAGACCTTGTGTGAAACTACATCGGTCATTGTAAAATTACTTTGCACGTGCGCATTGCGCCGCATACGCATGCGCAGAAATGCCATTTTTTGCCTCAGCGCTGCACAGCGAACGAAAGCAGCTAGCGTTCAACTCGGAATAACCACCACAGTCAATCATACTACTGTATTCATGTAACTTTGTATTATACAATGCAAGTCTTAAATTTATCCTTATGAGACCTCCATCTTGATATGCTTCCTCCACTGCATTCCACATGCCTCTTAATTTTCCCATGAATTATAGAATATACATGTTGCTCCACACTCAAGCCTACAATATGGTACCTATGGCTCTTTATACATCAATTGGACTTGGACTGTCACCAGAATCTACTGTTACTTTCCATAATCTTTCCCACTTTAGTTGCATTACCATAGCAAACTTCTATCTAGTATAATTTTCTGCATATTTTAATTTAATGAACCCCATTATATGTGTGCTCCTTACAGACATTGTCTTGCAGCTTTTGTACTTTAAAATGTGTTTATTGAGACACTCTAGTTTAAACACACTCCCGCTGGAGCTGTCTGTATCTTTCGATGCATCCAAGATGGCGCTTAATCGCAACTCCAATGTCTGTAACAAACTCCACAAGTGTCTTGGGCACTTCGGTATATACTCTGTCCTTTGGGTGCTTTTTTCCCATTATTGCCCTGGGTAACTTACTGTTACACTTGTTGATGATATTAAGTGGAGTTTGTTGCCAAATGCCACATGGTGCGTGGCCAAGGAAAATGGAGGCGTGATACACATATGGGGGGCCAGATACACATATGACCCCAATAGTGCCAGATACACATATGCCCCCACCGTGCCAGATACAGTATGCTCCTACAGTGCGTGATATGCCCCCACAGTGCCAGATACACAAATGCCCCTCAGTGGCAGATACACAAATGCCCCAGCAGTGCCATATATGCCCCCACAGTGCCAGATACACATACTCCTCCACTGTGCCAGATATGCCCCCACAGTGCCAGATATGCTCCACAGTGCCAGATACACTGTGCCCCACAGTGCCAGATACACTGTGTCCCACAGTGCCAGGTACACTGTGCCCCACAGTGCCAGATACACAAATGCCCCCAGCAGTGCCATATATGCCCCCACAGTGCCAGATACACCCCCACAGTGCCAGATACACAAATGCCCCACAGTGGCAGATAAACAAATGCCCCCAGCAGTCCCATATATGCCCCCAGAGTGTCAGATACACGAATGCCCCACAGTGCCAGATACACAAATGCCCCCAGCAGTGCCAGATATGCCCCACGGTGCCAGATACACAGTACCCTACAGTGCCAGATACACATTGCCCCACAGTGCCAGATACACTGCCTTACACAGACACACACACACACACACACACACACACACACACACATATTGTAGATACACACACACAGATACACACACACTTTCTCACTCACACTCCTACAACATACCATCTAACTGGCTGGATTTGTAGCAGTTTCAGTTCTCTTCAGCCTGGTCCCGTGTAGCTCAGCCCCATGGTACCATGTAGCTCCGCCCCCTTTTCGGCCAGAGCCCAGGACACTGACGGACACTGCAGGGGGCTAGGGGGAAGCTTCAAGCTGCCGGTGCCGCTGCCTGTCAAATGGTGTGACAGGCACAGCAGCCAGCAGCATGGGGCCCAGGCGCAGCAGCTGGGATACAGATCAGGGATAGCGCCTCTCCACCCTGGCGCCTACCTGCACTGCATCCCTTTGTTGAGCGGGTAGCGTCAGGCCTGAGTAACACTGTCCTATTCTAACAAATATAATACAAGTTTCTGTTTTGTGGCATTTAATATATTTCTTACAAGTCCATTACATTAGCTAAATGTACAATCGCCTCAGGCACTCAAGTATAGTGATATCAAATGTTTGGTTTTTTTTTAACTGGTCAATTTGATTATTCTCTGCTTCTAGCTGCAAACCAGAGACTGGCATATCTATAATGGGTGCAAGGTGTATGGTGCACACGGGCCCCTGGATCCAGGATGCCCACCCCCTGCACCCATTTAATTATACTTACAGCTCCATCAGCCCAGCACTGTCTGCAGAGCTGCAGAAATCACTGGGAGAAAGGTCACCATGGCCATTTTCCAGTGATTCACGCATTCGCAATTGAGATGTCTATGAGCATGCGGTGCGGGTACCTTGTTCCTGGAAACCTGCGCATGCACAGTAGACTCTGGCCAGAGTCTTTTGCATCCCCAGGGAGAAGGAGCCCAATCAGAGCCTGCACACAAGTCCCCTCCTTGCTTAACCTCTTCAGTGGTTTCCCCCGAATCTTCCGGGCTAGCCAGCGCTGACAGCGCCATCCCCGAAAGATTTCCAGGCATACTACCTGATGATTCCCCAGGGACAGCTGTGCAGCGTGCACGGCGGCCGGGAATCAGTATACTTCATTATGGACTTTTAGCCCGCCCCCGGACTCCTATTGCCCGGGGGCCGGGTTTAGTTGTAAAACCCCAGAGTGTGTTTTTAAATTAAAAACCTGCCACTAAAGGGGTTAAAGCACCTTTGAAACTACATTTACTATCATTAGATGAAATAGGCTAATTGAAATGGTTTCTGGTCCCTCTGTATTCTTGGGTACCTGGAGAGTAGTGCCACCATTTACTCCCCATGGGGGGAGATTTAGCAAAACTTGAAGAGAGCTGAAGTAGAGAGAGATAAATTATCAACCAATTAACTGTGTGTTATTTTCTTATACTATGGGCTGTATTCAATTAAAGTCAGAAGTTCCGACAGGATAGAAAGCTGGCACTCTCCGTCGATGATCGGAACTTTCACTGAAGTGCCGGTTTTCCGCCCTGTCAGAAATTCATACAAGTTAAAAAACGTGGAAGAGGGAGGGGGAAACTTTACTTAAGTTGTAACCCAGAAGACTTTATTGTTCCATCCAACATTTAGATTCAATCCATGAGTCACCTGTGCATAACCCCAGTACAAGGGTGGATAAATTCTGGGGACAATTGATTTTAAACTATGTTTATCAACGATTGAACAAGTAGACATTTCTTACCTACTGACATTATGGAAAGTTGAATAAATAAAAATGTCTCCTCTGTACACAAAATACTATTATGGTGTTTATCTAATCCATGTTTTTAAACGAGCATGTTTTATGGACTTTACATTATTGTAGTGTCATTATTGGCTTGGAAGTGCATTTTAGCAACAAAGGCAGGCTAACAACTGAGTTATGCATTGGGAGTAATTATTCCTCCCACACCAGGCTTTCCATAAAATGTACATGTGAGGATACAAAGTGCAGTGATTTCTTTTACCTTTCCAGCACAATGGACCAACTTGAGAAGACCCCTGCATCTGGGAATAGTGGTATGTATATTTTCTCAATTAGAGATGTACTCTGATAAATGGGGAAAAAAGCATTTAATAGTACCACAAGTGATAAATGACACAGTGTATACACTTGGTACATAAATGACATACAACAGAAAAAAATGCAATAAATTCTTTAAAAACATCATCAAAAAACATATCAGTGCTGAATGCTGTACACCCGGGCTCCTGTGGACTCAGACACCGACTTTTCTGCAAAAATCTTGTGGTGTGTTGCACCACCCACATACAGTATGAGCCAGGAGTACCCTCAATAATCATAGAACATCCACAGTGATACAAATTCACACAGCATTTATGTCTTTATGGTCTTGTTCTTTCAATGTGTGTATATATATAATTTTTTTAAAACATTTTTTAATGATATTTTTAAGGAATTTATTGCATTTTTTCTGTTGTATGTCATTTATGTACCAAGTGTGTCATTTATCACTTGTGGTACTATTAAATGCTTTTTTCCCATTTATCAGAGTACATCTCTAATTGGGTTTAAATTAATCAATAGAGTTCAGCACACTGACAACCAATCACCCCTCTTTCTTCACCAATAGTTATTTTAAGTAATTAGTGCTTTTTACTTTCTGATTGATTAACTGTGCTGCAAGTTCTTCTTTGTGCAAAAACCCACAACCAATGTATATTTTCTCAGCCACACACTTGTTTTACAATTGTACTAGTATACTCTTAATTCATACTGTTACGTGGTTTTAGTGTTTCAGTAGTCTCAGGCATTCACAGATCCAAGCAACTGTATACAAAGATGCAGCATTGGTCACAGATCATTTGAATTTAGAAGTCCTGATCAACTCTATGAACGCATAGCATTGCTGCGGGACCCTGGCGACATGTTTTCTGCATAGGGTGTTACTGTCGCAGGCTGAGGCACACCCTTCGTTTTTTTGCTGCCTCTCTCCGTTACCTCCCACAAATGGTCCCAGACTGTCAATCACTTTGCAAATAATTCCTCTCTGTCACTGACGTAGCTAGTGAATAACCACTTGTGCGCAATGCAACCCTGATGCATGAGCAGTCAGGCGATAATTGCTCAAATCTATAAATATCAGTATTGTGAGCAATTAATCTGAATCAGGCCAATAGCTCATACAATTTGGGTTGGATGTAATGACGCCTGAGCTTCGGTGGCCGTATGGAATGTGGACCAAACTCTGGAATTTTTTTAAACAGGCAATCACTTACAAGGCATGATTTTGCCTTGTATGTGATTGCCCCTTTAAAAAAAAAAAAGTCTGAGTTTGGCCGGCATCCTGCACAGCCGCCGAAGCTCCGGCATCAGTACATCCAGCCCAAATTGTCTTGTTGCACTAAAATAAATGGGTGATCTGTCACATATTTTCTTAACAATAACTTTGTTATTACAATTAAACTATTAATGCTTCTATGAAAAGTCAGTGAGAATGTAAAGTCAGTGAGAATGTAAAGTCTGTGAGCTGTGAGAAAGTAAAGTCAGTGAGAATGTAAAGTCTGTGAGCTGTGAGAATGTAAAGTCAGTGAGAATGTAAAGTCTGTGAGCTGTGAGAATGTAAAGTCTGAGCCGTGAGAATGTAAAGTCAGTGAGAATGTAAAGTCTGTGAGCTGTGAGAATGTAAAGTCTGAGCTGTGAGAATGTATAGTCTGTGAGCTGTGAGAATGTAAAGTCAGTGAGAATGTAAAGTCAGTGAGAATGTAAAGTCTGTGAGCTGTGAGAATGTAAAGTCAGTGAGAATGTAAAGTCAGTGAGAATGTAAAGTCTGTGAGCTGTGAGAATGTAAAGTCAGTGAGAATGTAAAGTCTGTGAGCTGTGAGAATGTAAAGTCAGTGAGAATGTAAAGTCTGTGAGCTGTGAGAATGTAAAGTCAGTGAGAATGTAAAGTCTGTGAGCTGTGAGAATGTAGTCAGTGAGAATGTAGTCAGTGAGAATGTAAAGTCTGTGAGCTGTGAGAATGTAAAGTCTGAGCTGTGAGAATGTAAAGTCAGTGAGAATGTAAAGTCAGTGAGAATGTAAAGTCAGTGAGAATGTAAAGTCTGTGAGCTGTGAGAATGTAAAGTCAGTGAGAATGTAAAGTCTGTGAGCTGTGAGAATGTAAAGTCAGTGAGAATGTAAAGTCTGTGAGCTGTGAGAATGTAAAGTCAGTGAGAATGTAAAGTCTGTGAGCTGTGAGAATGTAGTCAGTGAGAATGTAGTCAGTGAGAATGTAAAGTCTGTGAGCTGTGAGAATGTAAAGTCTGAGCTGTGAGAATGTAAAGTCAGTGAGAATGTAAAGTCTGTGAGCTGTGAGAATGTAAAGTCAGTGAGAATGTAAAGTCAGTGAGAATGTAAAGTCAGTGAGAATGTAAAGTCAGTGAGAATGTAAAGTCAGTGAGAATGTAAAGTCTGTGAGCTGTGAGAATGTAAAGTCAGTGAGAATGTAAAGTCAGTGAGAATGTAAAGTCTGTGAGCTATGAGAATGTAAAGTCTGTGAGAATGTAAAGTCAGTGAGAATGTAAAGTCTGTGAGCTGTGAGAATGTAAAGTCTGTGAGAATGTAGGTATTTTCGCTCTTTTATACATCAGCATAGAGAAAAGTAATTGTAAAGCTCTCTCTCATTCCAGAATTTTGGTTTAAAATCCGTTCCTTTGCTAAAAAGCATTGTGCTCCATCTGTAGAAGAACGGAAGAAGTATAACCAAGAGTTTGTAGTTTCCACCTCATTCCATGGATTACATAACCTCATAGACCGCAGAAACACCGGGATACGAGGACAGATCCGTAGAGTTTTGTGGATGACTGTTGTATTGGTGTCTGTCATTGCAGCCTCTTCGCAGGTTTTCACCCGTTGTGCTAATTATTTCAACTGGCCGACCACTACTTCAGTCACTATCCAATATGTTGATAACATTGAATTCCCTTCTGTGACATTCTGTAACTTAAACAGGTAAATGTATTTATCCTTTTTTTTTTTTTTGTCATCAAACATTTCTTATGAAAAATAATTTCAAGCATTAATCATTTAAATTTGGTCACATTTCTTTTATTATCCTTTTGCCATGTTCCAAGAACATAACCAGGAAAACTTTTTAAGTTTAATATGCATTTGAATAGAATTTTTTTATCATTGCTCATCAGCTGTTTTCAAGTGAAGGTAACAGCCAATCAGATACTTGGAATCGTTCCAGCAGCACAGTGCATTTCAGGAGAGAAGTATACAGTGCCCTGTATTATATCTGACCATGATTGAGGGAAATTTGGTTACATGATTCCTATAATTGGACTTTTTTTGCATTTAAACCGCCATGTTTTACACATAAAATTAGTTTCACTTTAAATATGAATAAACCCCTGATAGTCATTGGCTTGCAAACGCTGCTGCTTAAAGCTAGCTTAATGTGATATAATGTGCAATTGTCATCCAGCTGGATTTAGCGGAGCTCCACGTAATCCAGTCACTTTGCCTTACCACAGAGCTGTCCATTTTGGTCACTCACTGACATTCTGTTGGTATCAAAGGATCTGCCTGTTAGTGGACAGTTTTAGATCGTAAATTAATTTCTCATACGTCCTAGAGGATGCTGGGGTCACCATTAGAACCATGGGGGTATAGACGGGATCTGCAGGAGACATGGGCACTTTAAGACTTTGAAAGGGTGTGAACTGGCTCCTCCCTCTATGCCCCTCCTCCAGACTCCAGTTTTAGAATTGTGCCCAGGCAGACTGGATGCACTCTGAGGAGCTCTACTGAGTTTCTCTGAAAAAGACTTATGTTAGGTTTTTTATTTTCAGGGAGGCTGCTGGCAACAGTCTCCCTGCTTCGTGGGACTAAGGGGAGAGAAGTTATGACCTACTTCCAGTGAGTTCAAAGGCTCTACTTCTGACTACAGGACACCATTAGCTCCTGAGGGTTTGATCGCTAGGTACGCATAGATGCTCGTACCCAGAGCCGGCCATCACCCCCCTTACAGAGCCAGAAGTCAGAAGACTGGTGAGTATAAGAAGATCAAGAAGACTTCAGTGACGGCATTATGAGGTACCGCACAGTGATCGCACGCTGCGCGCCATGCTCCCACACAACACAGCAGCACTACAGGGTGCAGGGCGCGGGGGGGGGGGCGACCTGGGCAGCAAATAAAGCCTCAAAATGACTGGCAAGAGGGGACGTTAGTGCCTAGGCACTGTCCTAACCAACCTCAGTATAAATATATATGTAAAAAAAGCGGGACTGAAGCGCGCCATTAAGGGGGCAGAGCTTCGTCCTCACAGCTCACACAGCTCAGCGCCATTTTCCTCTACACAAGCTGCAGAGACGCTGGTCCTTCCTCACACTTCTGCATAAGTATTAGGGTGCAAAACGGAGGGGGGCACAGAAATATTGGTGCAATATATGTATATATATATTTAATATAAAGCGCTACAGGTCTGGGGCATTCTTTAGTGTTCCAGAATCGGTGATTAGGCGCTGGGTTGTGAGCTGGCAAACTCCCTCTGTGTCTCTCTGACAGACTTTACTCTGGGTCTGTACCCTATATGCCCGGTGTGTCTGTGGCAGAGGCGTAACTAGGGTTTTTGGAGCCCAGGGCAAGATCAATAATGGCGCCCCCCCCCCCCCCCCCCCCCGCGCCCCTCCCCCCCAAAAAAATAAAATAAAAATTTTTTAATAAAAATAATAAATGAATAAAATGATAATAAAAAAAAAAATACAAAAGGAAAGTATGTGCAGACGCCACTGGTGTCACTGCATATAAAGATGTCAGGGTGTGTATGTATGTGTATGTAGGTGCAGTGGTCGAAGTTGAATTTTTGAAGGTGGAATGAAAGAGTGCAGATAGCAATTCTGCGCGCGCCGAAGGTGCGCGCGCTCCGGAAAAGGGGCGTGGTCACTCAAAAGGGGCGTGTCCTTCAGTGTAGTAGGACCCCTTATACTATCTAGTACTGGTGCCCCTTTGACATTATAGCACACGGTATGAGCCGAAATTCACATTATAGCACACAGTATGAGCCGAAATTCACATTGCCCCACACGGCATGAGCCGAAATTCACATTATAGCACACAGTATAAGCGGAAATTCACATTACCCCACATGGTATGAGCCGAAATTCACATTATAGCACACGGTATGAGCCGAAATTCACATTAGAGCACACGGTATGAGCCAAAATTCACATTACCCCACATGGTATGAGCCGAAATTCACATTACCCCACACGGTATGAGCCGAAATTCACATTACAGCACACGGTATGAGCCGAAATTCACATTACAGCACACGGAATGAGCCGAAATTCACATTACAGCACACGGAATGAGCCAAAATTCACATTACCCCACATAGTATGAGCCGAAATTCACATTATAGTACACGGTATGAGCCAAAATTCACGTTACAGCACATGATATGAGCCAAAATTCCCATTATAGAGTTAGGGGATCCTACCCCCAGAATTAACATGGCCTGTGGGGCACTATGATGAGGGGAGCCCACCCCCTTAATAGACTAATTGCAGAGTTTAGCATCAGGAGGGCTGCAGCGGTTTCTCACCCCAAGCTGCGGCGCTTCTGCCACCTCCGACACTCCACATCTTCGGCACCACCCGTGATGCAGAGCACCGCACCGGGTATGCACCCTTTTCAGTGTGGTCTGCTGCGCTCCGAAGGGGTTCTTGTTTCATGCTGCAGGATCCCGATGTGCGCCTTCCTCCCCGCTGTTACTGTCATGGTAAGCATTAGTATCGTTTACCGCAGAGGCCATTTTCTGAGGCATATGTGTTAAACCTCAGGAACTGAGATGCCCTTCTCACCATATAGCTGTGTGGCCGAGCCGGGCGGGGGGACAGCCAGCAGCAGCATGCCGGATATCAGCAGCAGAGGGTGCGGGCTGTACATACTTGAGGCAGCTGGATATTCAACAGTGCTGAAAGCCTCCGGAGCCCGCACCCCCGGAGCTGCAGTACACCGGCAGAGGACACCCATCCACCGAACCCTGCGTAGCCCAAAGCCGGAGATCAGCAGCATGTTGAACGCGGAAGCAGAAGCTGCTTATTGCCGGTCAGCATGCTGCTGATCTCCGGCTTTGGGCTCCGCACGTGCATTACAGCCCCCACCCTCGGCTGCTGATATCCGGCATGCTGCCCCTGCTGCTGGCTTTCCACCCGCCTGGCTCGCCCACCCAGCTGGATGGTGAGTGAGAAGGGCATCTCAGTGCCCGTGGTTTAATACATATCTGTCTTCGGTAAATGGCCATTAGTACATCCCACACACACTGATTACACACACACAGACTTGCCACCCCCAAATCCTACACACACCCACTCAGACTACACACACACATTCTCATACTTTCCTCTCCCCACACACACACTGGACTGCAAAAATTTACACACACTGACACTGTTCCACACACAATTAACACACACTCACACTGTCCCACACACACAATTAACACACACGCACACTGTCCCACACACCAGTGGCATGCGGTGAGGTCAGTGGCGTGCAGTGAGGCACTACAGCCATAATGTCTGCCGAATCCTGCCGATGACCCCTACCGCCACCGAGCCAATGCCCGCCACTGCCTCTGAGCCGATGCCCGCTGCCACCACCAATGGCTTACAAACTCGCCCACCATCAACTGACCCAGCCCTCCGCCACTAATTTGCAACTCAGTCCAAAGCCGCCAATGCCCGCTGCATGCCTGCTCATCATACTTGTGATATATTGTACATTTTTATAGAAAAAATTAATAATTAGTGTTTGGGACTGGGAAGGGAGTGGGAGGAGGACATGAATGCAATTTTGTTGTCCAGGGTTTCCATTAACTTAATGGAGAAGGGTCTGAATGGGTTAAAAATGTAAAAAAAAAAACTGCGTGAGGTCCCCCTCCTAAGTATAACCAGCCTCGGGCTCTTTGAGCCGGTCCTGGTTGTTTAAATACTGGGAAAAAATTGGACAGGGGTTCCCCGTATTTAGACAACCAGCATCGGGCTCTTAGTCCGGTCCTGGTTCCAAAAATAAGGGGGACAAAAGATGTAGGGGTCCCCCCGTATTTTTAAAACCAGCACCGGGCTCCACTAGCCAGGGACATAATGCCACAGCCGGGGGACACATTTATGTAGGTCCCTGCGGCCGTGGCATTACCCCCCCAACTAGTCACCACTGGCCGGGGTTCCCTGGAGGAGTGGGGACCCCTTAAATCAAGGGGTCACCCCCCCTCCAGGCACCCAAGGGCCAGGAGTGAAGCCCGAGGCTGTCCCCCCCCATCCGTGGGCTGTGGATGGGAGGCTGATAACCATGTAAGTAAAAAAATAATATTGTTTTTTGTTGTGGAACTACAAGGCCCAGAAAGCCTCCCCCGCTTGCTGGTACTTGGAGAACCTCAAGTACCAACATGCAGGGAAATAACGGGCCTGCCGGTACCTGTAGTTCTACAACAGAAAAAATACCCAAATAAAAACACAACTCACACACCGTGACAGTAAAAATTTATTAAAGCACACTGACACACTCACACATACTTACCTATATCCCACGCCGGTCACGTCCACTTGTCCAGTAGAATCCAATAGGGGTAGCTGTAAAAATGAGAGACAGATTACTTACCTACATCCCACGCTAGTCACGTCCACTTGTCCAGTAGAATCCAGTAGGGGAATCTGTAAAAATGAGAGACAGATTACTTACCTACATCCCACGCCGGTCACGTCCACTTGTCCAGTAGAATCCAGTAGGGGAATGTGTAAAAATGAGAGACAGATTACTTACCTACATCCCACGCCGGTCACGTCCACTTGTCCAGTAGAATCCAATAGGGGTACCTGTAAAAATGAGAGACAGATTACTTACCTACATCCCACACCGATCACGTCCACTTGTCAGTAGAATTCAGTAGGGGAATCTGTAAAAATGAGAGACAGATTACTTACCTACATCCCACGCCGGTCACGTCCACTTGTCAGTAGAATTCAGTAGGGGAATCTGTAAAAATGAGAGACAGATTACTTACCTACATCCCACGCCGGTCACGTCCACTTGTCAGTACAATTCAGTAGGGTAATCTGTAAAAATGAGAGACAGATTACTTACCTACATCCCACGCCGATCACGTCCACTTGTCCAGTAGAATCCTGTAGGGGAATGTGTAAAAATGAGAGACAGATTACTTACCTACATCCCACGCCGGTCACGTCCACTTGTCCAGTAGAATCCAATAGGGGTACCTGTAAAAATGAGAGACAGATTACTTACCTACATCCCACGCCGATCACGTCCACTTGTCAGTAGAATTCAGTAGGGGAATCTGTAAAAATGAGAGACAGATTACTTACCTACATCCCACGCCGGTCACGTCCACTTGTCAGTAGAATTCAGTAGGGGAATCTGTAAAAATGAGAGACAGATTACTTACCTACATCCCACGCCGGTCACGTCCACTTGTCAGTAGAATTCAGTAGGGGAATCTGTAAAAATGAGAGACAGATTACTTACCTACATCCCACGCTAGTCACGTCCACTTGTCCAGTAGAATCCAGTAGGGGAATGTGTAAAAATGAGAGACAGATTACTTACCTACATCCCACGCCGGTCACGTCCACTTGTCCAGTAGAATCCAGTAGGGGAATCTGTAAAAATGAGAGACAAATTACTTACCTATATCCCACGCCGGTCACGTCCACTTGTCCAGTAGAATCCAGTAGGGGAATCTGTAAAAATGAGAGACAGATTACTTACCTACATCCCACGCTAGTCACGTCCACTTGTCCAGTAGAATCCAGTAGGGGAATCTGTAAAAATGAGAGACAGATTACTTACCTACATCCCATGCCGGTCACGTCCACTTGTCCAGTAGAATCCAATAGGGGTACCTGTAAAATAGAGAGACAGATTACTTACCTACATCCCACGCTGGTCACGTCCACTTGTCCAGTAGAATTCAATAGGGGTACCTGTAAAAATGAGAGACAGATTACTTACCTACATCCCACGCCGGTCACGTCCACTTGTCCAGTAGAATCCAATAGGGGTACCTGTAAAAATGAGAGATTACTTACCAACATCCCACGCCAATCACGTCCACTTGTCAGTAGAATCCAGTAGGGGAATCTGTAAAAATGAGAGACAGATTACTTACCTACATCCCACGCTGGTCACGTCCACTTGTCCAGTAGAATTCAATAGGGGTACCTGTAAAAATGAGAGACAGATTACTTACCAACATCCCACGCCGATCACGTCCACTTGTCAGTAGAATCCAGTAGGGGAATCTGTAAAAATGAGAGACAGATTACTTACCTACATCCCACGCTGGTCACGTCCACTTGTCCAGTAGAATCCAATAGGGGTACCTGTAAAAATGAGAGACAGATTACTTACCTACATCCCACGCCGGTCACGTCCACTTGTCCAGTAGAATCCAATAGGGGTACCTGTAAAAATTAAAATGATACTTACAAACTTCAATCCACAGGAGGAGAGAGAGAGAGAGAAAGAGAGGGGGGGGGGGAGAGAGACTAACCTGCTGCTGGGGAGACCGGCACACACTGCAGGGCCACGACGGGAGGACGGAGCCGGCGGAGGAGGGGGAGAGCCGCACACCGCCGCTCCTGTCAGCGGCAGCGGAGGAGGACGGGGCGCACACTATAGACGCCAATAACCGCCGGGACAATTAACACACACACACACACACACAATTAACACACGCACACTGTCCCACACACGCACGCACACTGTCCCACACACACAAATACCACACACGCACACTGTCCCACACACACAATTAACAAACACGCACTGTCCCACACACACAATTAACACACTCACACTGTCCCACACACACACACACAATTAACACACGCACACTGTCCCACACACACACAATTAACACACACGCACACTGTCCCACACACACACAATTAATACACACGCACACTGTCCCACACACACACAATTAACACACACTCAAACTGTCCCACACACACACAATTAACACACACTCAAACTGTCCCACACACACACACACACACACACACACACAATTAACACACTCACACTGTCCCACACACACACAATTAACACACACGCACAATTAACACGCACTCAAAACTGTCCCACACACACAATTAACACACTCACACTGTCCCACACACACACACACACAATTGACAAACACGCAAAACTGTCCCACACACACAATTAACACACTCACACTGTCCCACACACACACTGTCCCACACACACACAATTAACACACGCACACTGTCCCACACACACACACACACACACACACACACACACACACAATTAATACACACTCACACTGTCCCACACACACACACACAATTTACACACACTCAAACTGTCACACACACACAATTAACACACTCACACTGTCCCACACACACACACACACACAATTAACACACACGCACTGTCCCACACACAACACACACGCACACTGTCCGACACACACACAGTTAACACACACACACTGTCCCACAAGAACACTGTCCCACACACACACAACACACACACACAAAATGTCCCGCACCCCCTGTCCCGACTGGGAAGTATAAAGAAGATTACCCCGCTCACCCACCTGCACTCACTGCTGTTCAGGGGCCGCGCGCCCCCCGAGGTCGCGCACGCGCATGCGCGCACCTCCGCGGTCGCGATCGCGCACGCGATCGCGTACACTTTGCAGGGGGGAGTAGGGGGAGGCTCCTGGCTGCCGCTGCCTGTCTATTGTGACAGGCACAGCAGCCGGGGAGACAGGGAAACCGCCGCGGGTAGCGCCGGCGGAATCCCTGACGCATGGGGCGAGTGGGCCATGCCGGTGGCGCCCCCCTCTGTTGGGGCTGCCATGGCGCCCAGGGCACGTGCCCTGCTCGCCCCGTGCTAGATACGCCTCTGGTCTGTGGGTGTTTGGTGCACGAGTGTCGACATGTCTGAGGCTGAAGGCTCTTCCCAGGAGGAGACTGTATTAGGGACGCAGATGGCTGCGGGGTGACCCTGTCGGCACCGCCGACACCTGATTGGCTAAATGTGTTGCACGCCTTGAATGCTAATGTGGCTCTTATTAGTAAGAGGTTAGATAAGTCTGAGTCACAGACCCAGGCATGGAAAAAATCTGTGTAAGATATGTTATTCCAAAGTCAGGTCCCCTCAGGGTCACAAAAACGTACGTTGGCCCAATTGGCAGACACTGACACCGACATATCACTGAGGACCCAGCCGTCCCGGACAAAAGGGTCTGTATGTATAAAGAAAGGAAACCTGAGATAACGTTTCCTCCCTCTCATGAACTGAACAAGCTATTTGAAAAAGTTTGGGAAGGTCCTGACAGAAAGTTTCAGATTCCCAAAAGAGTTATGGCAGCTTATCCGTTTCCCTCGACGGATAGGGAAAAATGGGAGTCACTCCCCACTGTGGACAAGGCCTTGTCTCGTTTGTCTAAGAAGGTGGCTCTCCCGTCACCTGACACGGCGGCCCTGAAGGATCCTGCGAATCGTAAACAAGAAACTACATTGAAGTCCATTTATGTGACCACAGATACACTACTCCAACCTGTCATTGCGTCTGTGTGGGTAAGTACTAGTAGTGCTATCGAAAAGTGGGCAGATAACTTGTCATCTGATATAGATACCCTAGACAGGGATAGCGTCCTATTGACATTGGGTTATATCAAGGACGCTGCAGCATACCTTAAGGAAGCTGCGAGAGATATTGGTATTTCTCTGACGTCCTAGTGGATGCTGGGAACTCCGTAAGGACCATGGGGAATAGCGGGCTCCGAAGGAGGCTGGGCACTCTAGAAAGATTTATGACTACCTGGTGTGCACTGGCTCCTCCCACTATGACCCTCCTCCAAGCCTCAGTTAGATTTTGTGCCCGGCCGAGGTTGGATGCACACTAGGGGCTCTCCTGAGCCTTTAGAAAGAAAGTATAGAAATTAGGTTTTTTTATTTTCAGTGAGACCTGCTGGCAACAGGCTCACTGCAGCGAGGGACTAAGGGGAGAAGAAGCGAACCTGCCTGCTTGCAGCCAGCTTGGGCTTCTTAGGCTACTGGACACCATTAGCTCCAGAGGGATCGACCGCAGGCCCAGCCTTGGTGTTCGGTCCCGGAGCCGCGCCGCCGTCCCCCTTACAGAGCCAGAAGCAAGAAGAGGTCCGGAAAATCGGCGGCAGAAGACATCAGTCTTCACCAAGGTAGCGCACAGCACTGCAGCTGTGCGCCATTGCTCCTCACACACACTTCACACTCCGGTCACTGAGGGTGCAGGGCGCTGGGGGAGGCGCCCTGAGAAGCAATAATAACACCTTGGCTGGCAAAAATACCACAATATATAGCCCCAGAGGCTATATATGTGGAAAATACCCCTGCCAGAATATAGGAAAAAGCGGGAGAATAGTCCGCGGAAAAGGGGCGGAGCTATCTCCTGCAGCACACTGGCGCCATTTTTCCCTCACAGCTCCGCTGGAAGGAAGCTCCCTGGCTCTCCCCTGCAGTCTACACTACAGAAAAGGGTAAAAAAGAGAGGGGGGGGCACTAAATTTAGGCGCAGTATACATTTATATAGAAAAAGCAGCTATAGGGGACATAACTCAGTTAGTCCCTGCATTATATAGCGCTCTGGTGTGTGCTGGCATACTCTCACTCTGTCCCCCCAAAGGGCTTTTGTGGGTCCTGTCCTCTGTTGTAGCATTCCCTGTGTGTGTGCGGTGTGTCGGTACGGCTGTGTCGACATGTTTGATGAGGATAATGATGTGGAGACGGAGCAGATGCCTTTAGAAGGGATGTCACCCCCTGCGGGGCAGACACCTGAGTGGATGAGCTTATGGAAAGAAATGAGTGCACGTATAGACTCCTTACATAAGAAATTTGACGACATGCCAAATGTGGGACAGCCGACTTCTCAGCTCGTGCCTGTCCAGGTGTCTCAAAGGTCATCAGGGGCTCTGAAACGCCCGCTACCTCAGACCGCAGACCCAGATGTCGACACTGATACTGACACCAGTGTCGACGACGATGAGTCTAACCTGATGCCCACTAAGGCCATTCACTGCATGATTGAGGCAATGAAAGAGGTGTTACACATTTCTGATATAACTACAGGTACCACTAAAAAGGGTATTATGTTTGGGGAGAAAAAACTACCCGTAGTTTTTCCCCCATCAGATGAATTAAATGAAGTGTGTGAAGAAGCGTGGGCTTTCCCTGATAAAAAATTGGTAATTCCTAAGTAGGTACTAATGGCGTTCCCTTTCCCGCCAGAGGATAGGTCACGTTGGGAAACACCTCCTAGGGTGGATAAAGCGCTCACACGTTTGTCTAAAAAGGTGGCACTACCGTCTCCGGATACGGCCGCCCTCAAGGAACCTGCTGATAGAAAGCAGGAGGCGATCCTGAAGTCTGTATATACACACTCAGGCATTATACTTAGGCCAGCTATTGCGTCAGCATGGATGTGCAGTGCTGCCGCCGCGTGGTCAGATAAACTGTCAGAAAATATTGACACACTAGACAGAGACACGATCCTGCTAACCATAGACCATATCAAAGACTCAGTCTTATATATGAGAGATGCACAGAGGGAAATCTGCCGGCTGGCATCTAAAGTAAGTGCATTGTCCATTTCTGCTAGGAGAGGCTTATGGACTCGCCAGTGGACAGGAGATGCAGATTCTAAAAGGCACATGGAAGTTTTGCCTTATAAGGGTGAGGAATTATTTGGGGATGGTCTCTCGGACCTAGTTTCCACAGCAACGTCTGAGAAGTCAACATTTTTACCCCATGTCCCCTCACAGCCTAAGAAGGCGCCGTTTTATCAGGTTCAGTCCTTTCGGACCCAGAAAAACAAGCGTGGAAAAGGCGGGTCTTTTCTGTCCAGAGGCAGAGGTAGGGGAAAAAGGCTGCAACAAACAGCAGGTTCCCAGGAGCAAAAGTCCTCCCCCGCTTCTTCTTCCAAGTCCGCCGCATGACGGTGGGGCTCCACAGGCGGAGCCAGGTACGGTGGGGGGCCGCCTCAAGAATTTCAGCGATCAGTGGGCTCGCTCAAAGGTGGATCCCTGGATCCTTCAAATAGTATCTCAGGGGTACAAACTGGAATTCGAGGCGTCTCCACCCCACCGGTTCCTAAAATCTGCCTTGCCGATTGCTACCTCAGACAGGGAGGCGGTGCTAGCGGCAATTCACAAGCTGTATTCCCAGCAGGTGATAATCAAGGTACCCCTACTTCAACAAGGCCGGGGTTACTATTCCACACTATTTGTGGTGCCGAAACCGGACGGTTCGGTGAGACCCATTTTAAATTTGAAATCCTTGAACACATACATAAAAAAATTCAAGTTCAAGATGGAATCGCTCAGGGCGGTTATTGCAAGCCTGGACGAGGGGGATTACATGGTATCCCTGGACATCAAGGATGCTTACTTGCATGTCCCCATTTACCATCCTCACCAGGAGTACCTCAGATTTGTGGTACAGGATTGCCATTACCAATTCCAGACGCTGCCGTTTGGACTGTCCACGGCACCGAGGGTATTTACCAAGGTTATGGCGGAAATGATGATACTCCTTCGAAAAAAGGGAGTTTTAATTATCCCGTACTTGGACGATCTCCTAATAAAGGCGAGATCCAAGGAACAGTTGTTGGTGGGAGTAGCACTATCTCAGGAAGTGCTGCACCAGCACGGCTGGATTCTGAATATCCCAAAGTCACAGCTGGTTCCGACGACACGGCTACTGTTCCTGGGTATGATTCTGGATACAGTCCAGAAAAAAGTGTTTCTCCCGGAGGAGAAAGCCAGGGAGTTGTCATCTCTAGTCAGAGACCTCCTGAAACCAAAACAGGTATCGGTGCATCACTGCACGCAAGTCCTGGGAAAGATGGTAGCTTCTTACGAAGCAATTCCCTTCGGCAGGTTCCATGCCAGAATCTTTCAGTGGGACCTATTGGACAAATGGTCCGGATCGCATCTTCAGATGCATCGCTTAATAACCCTGTCTCCAAGAACCAGGGTGTCTCTACTGTGGTGGCTGCAGAGTGCCCATCTTCTAGAGGGCCGCAGGTTCGGCATACAGGACTGGGTCCTGGTGACCACGGATGCCAGCCTTCGAGGCTGGGGGGCAGTCACACGGGGAAGAAACTTCCAAGGACTATGGTCGAGTCAGGAGACTTCCCTTCACATACATATTCTGGAACTAAGGGCCATTTACAATGCCCTAAGTCAAGCAAAATCCCTGCTCCTACACCAGCCGGTGCTGATCCAGTCAGACAACATCACGGCAGTCGCCCATGTAAATCGACAGGGAGGCACAAGAAGCAGGATGGCAATGGCAGAAGCCACAAGAATTCTCAGATGGGCGGAGAATCATGTACTAGCACTGTCAGCAGTGTTCATTCCGGGAGTGGACAACTGGGAAGCAGACTTCCTCAGCAGACACGACCTCCACCCGGGAGAGTGGGGACTTCATCCAGAAGTCTTCCAGATGCTGGTAAACCGTTGGGAAAAACCACAGGTGGACATGATGGCGTCCCGCCTCAACAAAAAGTTAAAAAGATATTGCGCAAGGTCAAGGGACCCTCAGGCGATAGCTGTGGACGCTCTAGTGACACCGTGGGTGTACCAGTCGGTTTATGTGTTCCCTCCTCTGCCTCTCATACCAAAGGTATTGAGAATAATAAGAAAGCGAGGAGTAAACACAATTCTCGTGGTTCCGGATTGGCCAAGACGAGCGTGGTACCCGGAACTTCAAGAGATGATCTCAGAGGACCCGTGGCCTCTGCCGCTCAGACAGGACCTGCTACAGCAGGGGCCCTGTCTGTTCCAAGACTTACCGCGGCTGCGTTTGACGGCATGGCGGTTGAACGCCGGATCCTGAAGGAAAAGGGTATTCCGGAAGAAGTCATTCCTACGCTTATTAAAGCCAGGAAAGATGTTACGGCAAATCATTATCACCGCATATGGCGAAAATATGTTGCATGGTGCGAGGCCACAAAGGCCCCAACAGAGGAATTTCAACTAGGTCGATTTCTGCATTTCCTGCAAGCAGGAGTGAATATGGGCCTAAAACTAGGCTCCATTAAAGTACAGATCTCGGCTCTGTCGATTTTCTTTCAAAAAGAACTAGCTTCAGTACCTGAAGTTCAGACATTTGTGAAAGGAGTGCTGCATATTCAGCCCCCGTTTGTGCCTCCTGTGGCACCTTGGGATCTCAACGTGGTGTTGAGTTTCTTAAAATCACATTGGTTTGAGCCACTAAAAACCGTGGATCTAAAATATCTCACGTGGAAAGTGGTCATGTTATTGGCCTTGGCTTCAGCCAGGCGAGTGTCAGAATTGGCGGCTTTATCATGTAAAAGCCCTTATTTGATTTTCCATATGGATAGGGCAGAATTGAGGACTCGTCCCCAGTTTCTCCCTAAGGTGGTGTCAGCGTTTCACCTGAACCAGCCTATTGTGGTGCCTGCGGCTACTAGGGATTTGGAGGACTCCAAGTTGCTAGACGTTGTCAGGGCCCTGAAAATATATGTTTCCAGGACGGCTGGAGTCAGAAAATCTGACTCGCTGTTTATCCTGTATGCACCCAACAAGCTGGGTGCTCCTGCTTCTAAGCAGACTATTGCTCGCTGGATTTGTAGTACAATTCAGCTTGCACATTCTGTGGCAGGCCTGCCACAGCCAAAATCTGTAAATGCCCATTCCACAAGGAAGGTGGGCTCATCTTGGGCGGCTGCCCGAGGGGTCTCGGCTTTACAACTTTGCCGAGCAGCTACTTGGTCAGGGGCAAACACGTTTGCAAAATTCTACAAATTTGATACCCTGGCTGAGGAGGACCTGGAGTTCTCTCATTCGGTGCTGCAGAGTCATCCGCACTCTCCCGCCCGTTTGGGAGCTTTGGTATAATCCCCATGGTCCTTACGGAGTTCCCAGCATCCACTAGGACGTCAGAGAAAATAAGAATTTACTCACCGGTAATTCTATTTCTCGTAGTCCGTAGTGGATGCTGGGCGCCCATCCCAAGTGCGGATTGTCTGCAATACTTGTAAATAGTTATTGCTAACTAAAGGGTTATTGTTGAGCCATCTGTTGAGAGGCTCAGTTGTTTTCATACTGTCAAACTGGATATAGTATCACGAGTTGTACGGTGTGATTGTGTGGCTGGTATGAGTCTTACCCGGGATTCAAAATCCTTCCTTATTATGTCAGCTCGTCCGGGCACAGTGTCCTAACTGAGGCTTGGAGGAGGGTCATAGTGGGAGGAGCCAGTGCACACCAGGTAGTCATAAATCTTTCTAGAGTGCCCAGCCTCCTTCGGAGCCTGCTATTCCCCATGGTCCTTACGGAGTTCCCAGCATCCACTACGGACTACGAGAAATAGAATTACCGGTGAGTAAATTCTTATTTTTGGGATCAAAGGCCAATGCCATGGCTGTCTCAGCTAGGCGTGCATTGTGGATTCACCAATGGAATGCTGATGCTGACTTCAAGAAAAGTATGGAAGCTCTACCATATAAAGGTAAGGCCTTATTTGGAGATGGCCTTGATGATTTGGTGTCTACAGCTACCGCAGGTAAGTCATCCTTTCTACCCTATGTTCCTCCACAACAAAAGAAAATGCACCATTATCAGATGCAGTCCTTTCGGTTCAATAAATACAGAAAGGGCCGGGGTTCTTCCTTCCTTGCTACTAGAGGAAGGGGAAGAGGTAAACGATCTCCAGCCTTGTCAGGCTCCCAGGAGCAGAAGTCCTCCCAGGCTTCTGCCACCTCCACCGCATGACATTGGGACTCCTATGCGGGAGACCGCACTGGTGGGGGCCCGTCTGAAACTCTTCAGTCAGTTTTGGGTTCGTTCGAACCTAGATCCTTGGATCTTACAAATAGTATCCCAAGGGTACAAGCTGGAGTTTCAAGACGTCCCCCCTCGCCGTTTTTTCAAATCGGCCTTACCAGCTTCTCTTCCTGACAGGGAGGAAGTTTGCGACGCAATACAAAAATTGTGTTTAAATCAGGTTATCGTCAAGGTTCCCCAGTCACAACAGGGAGAAGGTTTTTATTCGAGCCTGTTTGTCCCGAAGCCGGACGGCTCGGTTAGACCAATCCTACACCTGAAATCCCTGAACTTTTACCTAAAGAGATTCAAATTCAATATGGAGTCTCTCCGAGCAGTGATCTCCAGTCTGGAGGAAAGGGATTATATGGTGTCGGTGGACATAAAAGATGCCTACGTACATGTTCCCATTTACCCATCGCATCAGGCTTACCTGAGATTTGCAATTCAGGATTGTCATTACGAATTTCAAACGTTGCCGTTTGGTCTTTCCACGGCTCCGAGGATTTTCACCAAAGTCATGGTGGAGATGATGGTTCTCCTTCGCAAACAAGGAGTCACAATTATCCCATACTTGGACGATCTCCTGATAAAAGCGAGATCCAGAGACCAGTTGGTCCAAAACGTTGCACTCTCCATGACATGGTTGGCTCCTAAACTTGCCAAAATCACAGTTGATTCCGACGACGCGGTTGTCATTTTTGGGAATGATATTGGACACAGAACTACAGAGAGTCTTTCTTCCTGTGGAAAAGGTGCTGGAACTTCAGAGTCTGGTCAAACAAATTCTGAAACCAGCCAGAGTGTCAATCCATCAATGCATTCGGTTGCTGGGGAAGATGGTTGCGGCCTACAAGGCCATTCAGTTTGGCAGGTTCCATGCCAGCGTGTTCCAGTGGGACCTGTTGGACAAATGGTCCGGGTCCCATCTACACATGCACCAGAGGATAATCCTGTCGTCCAAGGCCAGGATATCGCTCCTGGGGTGGCTGCACAGCTCTCACCTCCTAGAGGGGCGCAGGTTCGGGATACAGGATTGGATACTGGTGACCACGGATGCAAGCCTACGAGGCTGGGGGCAGTAACAATGGGAAAAAGCTTCCAAGGAAGATGGTCAAGTCAGGAAACTTGTCTCCACATAAATGTTCTGGAGTTAAGGGCCATTTACAATGGCCTCCTACAAGCGGAACATCTTCTTCGAGATCTGCTGGTACTGATCCAGTCGGACAATGTAACAGCAGTAGCGTACATAAACCGTCAGGGCGGAACGAAGAGCAGAGTGGCAATGGCAGAAACCACAAGGATTTTCCGCTGGGCGGAAAAACATACAAGCGCTCTGTCAGCAATATTCATTCCAGGAGTGGACAACTGGGAAGCAGACTTCCTCAGCAGACACGATCTCCATCCAGGTGAGTGGGGCCTCCACCAAGAAGTCTTCACAGAGATAACAAGTCGTTGGGGAGTTCCTCAAATAGACATGATGGCATCTCGTCTCAACAAGAAGCTTCAGAGATATTGTTCCACGTCAAGGGACCCTCAAGCAATAGCAGTGGATGCACTGGTGACACCGTGGGTGTTTCAGTCGGTGTATGTCTTCCCTCCACTTCCTCTAATTCCGAAAGTTCTAAAGATCATAAGAAGAACAAAGATCCGGGCAATCGTCATTGTCCCAGACTGGCCAAGGAGGGCCTGGTATCCAGTTCAGGAATTACTCATAGGAGATCCCTGGCCTCTTCCTCTGCGCGAGGACCTGTTACAACAGGGGCCGTGCGTGTATCAGGACTTACCGCGGCTACGTTTGATGGCGTGGCTGTTGAACGCAAAATCCTAGCTCATAAGGGTATTCCCAGTGAAGTCATTCCCACACTTTTTCAGGCCAGAAAAGGGGTAACGTCTATACATTACCATCGTATTTGGAGAAAATATGTTTCTTGGTGTGACTCCAAGAAGGCTTCTACGGAAGAGTTTCAGCTAGGACAGTTTCTCCATTTTCTACAAGCAGGTGTGGATGCGGGCCTAAAATTGGGCTCAATTAAGGTTCAGATTTCAGCCTTACCG
This sequence comes from Pseudophryne corroboree, assembly GCF_028390025.1. NCBI lineage: Eukaryota > Metazoa > Chordata > Amphibia > Anura > Myobatrachidae > Pseudophryne > Pseudophryne corroboree. The sequence continues at coordinate 968,940,294 of NC_086444.1, forward strand.
GTTTTCTTTCAGAAACAATTGGCCTCCCTTCCAGAAGTTCAAACTTTCGTGAAAGGTGTGTTGCACCTCCAACCTCCATTTGTGCCTCCGGTGGCACCATGGGACCTTAATGTGGTGTTGCAGTTCCTTCAATCACATTGGTTTGAACCATTGCGGAAGGTGGAGTTGAAACTCCTCACTTGGAAAGTGGTCATCCTGTTGGCCTTGGCATCTGCAAGGCGGGTGTCCGAGTTAGCGGCCTTGTCTCACAAGAGCCCTTATTTGATCTTCCATGAAGATAGAGCTGAATTGAGGACACGTCAGCAATTTTTACCGAAGGTGGTTTCCTCTTTCCACATAAACCAACCTATTGTGGTTCCTGTGGCTACTGACGCCTTCATTAAATCAAAATCTCTGGATGTGGTCAGAGCTTTGAAGATTTATGTCGCCAGAATGGCTCAGATTAGGAAAACAGAGGCTCTGCTTGTCCTGTATGCTCCCAACAAGGTTGGGTGTCCTGCTTCCAAGCAGACCATTGTGCGCTGGATCTGTAACACGATTCAGCAGGCCCATTCCACGGCTGAATTGCTGTTACCGGAATCAGTGAAGGCCCATTCCACTAGGAAGGTGTGTTCATCCTGGGCAGCTGCCCGGGGTGTCTCGGCATTGCAACTTTGCCGAGCAGCTACTTGGTCCGGGTCAAACACTTTTGCAAAGTTCTACAAGTTTGACACCTTGGCCGATGAAGACCTTAAGTTCGGTCAATCGGTGCTGCAGAGTCGTCCTTAACTCTCCCGCCCGTTCTAGAGCTTTGGTATAACCCCATGGTTCTAATGGTGACCCCAGCATCCTCTAGGACGTATGAGAAAATAGGATTTTAATACCTACCGGTAAATCCTTTTCTCTTAGTCTGTAGAGGATGCTTGGCGCCCGTCCCAGTGTGTACTGTATCTGCAGTTAATAGTTCTGGTTACACACATGTTGTGTTACGTTTATTGTCAGCCTGTTGCTGCAATTGTTCATGCCGTTGGCCTGCGTTCTGTTGAATGCCAAGTTGTGCGGCATGGTTGAGGTGTGAGCTGGTATGAATCTCACCTTAGTTTAACAATAAATCCTTTCCTCGAAATGTCCGTCTCCCTGGGCACAGTTCCTATAACTGGAGTCTGGAGGAGGGGCATAGAGGGAGGAGCCAGTTCACAAACTTTCAAAGTCTTAAAGTGTCAGAAAAGGTTTGTACATCAATAGTAGCGCTCCCCCAGAACCATGTTTACACTAAAAACACCTCTGTGGAGAAAAGACAAATAATTGATTCACCAGAGAAAAATCAGAATATCCTCTGTTCGCCTTTATATAGAGTCTGATCATGAGATCACATGGGCATTCTTCCTTCTTTATTACACCAGACGGTAGCTATAGACAATGTTACCAATGATGGACCTGAAAGAAATGTGTCTCCTATTACTTTTTGCATAGGAATTAATAGGATACACTTGAAGAAATGACAATCATAGTGTAGTAGTCCCTGAAAATAGGCACATGTGTTTTCTCACAGATTGCACTTACACGAACATAGTCAGAGACCAGCGTATCAAAATCTCCATGGGGTATGACACCATCATAGAAGTTTTCCTTAAGGAAGACAGTCGGCACCGAATGTTTAGATGAGAGACCTATGATATAATCAGAATCAGAATCAGCTTTATTGGCCAGGTGTACTCACGTACACTAGGAATTCTTTGTGGTACAATGCATCGCCAAGCAGCAACATGGAGGAAAAAACGTAGCATACATTACAAACATTACACATATGAGTTCATACTGCACATATGCAACTGTACAGTAGACATATTATACATTTAAGACTAAAAACTAAGGCTGCTTGGCAGAGCAGCACCGAGGCAGCCATCCGCGGCGCCAACTAGAACTCACACAATGCACATAATACTGAAGATTTAAGTATTACATCAAAAGATAAACCACACAGACAAAGACACAGAAAGAATAATGCATGATTGGTGTAGGCATTTTGAGTAATAACCTCCAGGGGTTGTGTATTCCACCATCACAAGGCACCAGGTGCGGCAGCCATCTTAGGCGCACTGCGTAGGATTACCCAGGGTGGAATAGTCCACCCCTAGAAGAGAACACAAAATGGGGAGATTGCAGAGTCCTTAAGTTCAGAGTAGTGTTCCAATAAAAACATCAGGTCCACGCATTTTTCATCCCATCCACAAGCGCACCAGATAAGGCAGCCATGTTGGGCGCACTACAAGGTTACACAGTGGGAGATGAGCCATACAGGGGCCAAATGCATGTATGGGAGAACTGACACGTGTGTAGGAGTATGCTATACCCTGCATGGAAAGATCCAAATGAAGCACACCCCGCCCACAGGGGAACCATCCGAGGCAGCCATGTTGGGCGCACTGCATAGGTTACTGCTGGCAGGGTGTGCAACCAATGGAGGTACACATTACGGGAATAGCACACAGTGGGGTGGAAGTACCGTGTAAGAAGAAAGAGAAGAGAAAGACACATTTTCAGGAAAACTGTACTAACATTATTTTGTGAAAAAGATAAATGTCCTGGTCTCATGAGAGCAGTGCGGGTGGGTGTGAGAATGTGGGGTGCACACTAATGTCCAATGGAACTGACCCAGCAAAGTCTGGTCTCCTATTCCTCTTGGCATAGGAATTAATGGGAGACACTTAAAGAGAAACCAATCATAGTGTAGCAGTACTTAAAATCAAGCACATTTATTTTAAACAGATTTGCACTAACAACAACACAGATAGAAACAGCATAAAACAATCTCCATGGGGCATATCACCATCACTGGGATTTTCTTAAGGGGAATATGGCACCACCAGATGTTAGGTGAAACGATAAATGAGCTCCGGATGCTCACAATCAATACCAGCACCCCTTCCAGCAGTCAGATACGTCCCGGAGTCCAAACAAGAATTGCCACGCTTAACGCGTTTCGGACGGGATCCGTCCTTCGTCAGAAGCATGGCTATCACATCCTGAGGTAGGGTATTTAAACCCTCTTAACAAGCGGTATCAGCTGGATTCAATCAGCGCTCGGTGGCGTTGCCATGGGACTGGGCCTGCGTACAGACTCTCCCCGCCGGAAGCGGAAGTTGCAAGTGCGGTTCACGTGCAGCAGGAAGTTCATGTGTTTTGCGTTCCACAGGCGATTTCCGAGCAGCCCAAAGTTCCTATGTGTGCATTCCACCAGCATTCTTAGTCTTCGTTTTTAAAAGGATAGTGTTCATAAAACATTTGTAAATCCATATGAAAAGATAATAATGACATAGTTCCAATTCATTCAGTCCATGTAATATCCATGGTAAAACATAAAAGGAAAAAATAGAAAAAACACAATCAGCAGAATTACCATAATACAATACCATATTAAAAATACTGATTCTTTAAAAATAATCTCATCAGTAATCCAGTGGATACAATACAGATAGCAGCAAAAAGAGAAAGAAAATGGAGAACAGACACAAAGAAAAGGAATTACGTCAGGAAACATTTAAGTTCAAATTCACCGTTTAGCCCCCTTGGTGTAAGGGTACCCAAACGGTGAATCCAGCGCATCTCTGTCTGTGACAGCCTTTTCTCAACGTCTCTTGTTCTCCATTTAGGAAGAATTACCTGAATTCCACAGAAAGATTTTAAAAAACATTCTTTTGAATCGTGCAGTTTCTTAAAATGGGCTGAGGCCATATGCGTATCAAGACGCTTACGGATGTTATAAATATGCTCAGCCCATCTCACTTTGACACATCTGCTCGTCTTCCCAACAGAGAAGAGTCCACATGCACACTCCAAAATGTATATAACATTTTTGGAGTGACATGTGATGAACTCTCTTATTGGGTAGGAGTGACCATTGACCGTGAATTCTATCAATTTGCGTTAAGGCGACTTCACAGTCTGACACATCAGGCAATCACCACAACGGTGAAAGCCCTTAGTTCTGATGCTTTGTCTAGGATTATTTTTAAAAGATCTATTATATTGGCTGGATGGGATTCCTTTCAGCCAGTTTGCAAGGGTAAAAAGAAACTGTACGGACACACAGATATGTGATCAACAGTTGAATGAAATGTCTGATTTGTTTTTAAAGAAGGGTTATTCCGCCAATCTTTTGGACAAGGCACGATTGAAAGTGTCTACTATAGAAAGGGAAACTTTATTACAGACCAATAAAAATTCAAAATCTTCAGAGGAGCGATTCAAATGGGCCTTTATAAGCCAATATAATAGATCTTTTAAAAGCATAGAGAGAGTCTTCAAAGATAATTGGAATATTCTGAAGCAAGATCCAGTGTTGGGATCCATGCTACCTGAGAAACCTATTTTTATCTACAGGAGAGCACCGTCATTAAAAAATCAATTGGTTAGAAGTAGTATGGAAAATAATCCTAGACAAAGCATCAGAACTAAGGGCTTTCACCGTTGTGGTGATTGCCTGATGTGTCGGACTGTAAAGTCGCCTTCACGCATATTGATAGAATTCACGGTCAATGGTCGCTCCTACCCAATAAGAGAGTTCATCACATGTCACTCCAAAAATGTTATATACATTTTGGAGTGTGCATGTGGACTCTTCTATGTTGGGAAGACGAGCAGATGTGTCAAAGTGAGATGGGCTGAGCATATTTATAACATCCGTAAGCGTCTTGATACGCATATGGTCTCAGCCCATTTTAAGAAACTGCACGATTCAAAAGAATGTTTTTTAAAATCTTTCTGTGGAATTCAGGTAATTCTTCCTAAATGGAGAACGAGAGACGTTGAGAAAAGGCTGTCACAGACAGAGATGCGCTGGATTCACCGTTTGGGTACCCTTACACCAAGGGGGCTAAACGGTGAATTTGAACTTAAATGTTTCCTGGCGTAATTCCTTTTCTTTGTGTCTGTTCTCCATTTTCTTTCTCTTTTTGCTGCTATCTGTATTGTATCCACTGGATTACTGATGAGATTATTTTTAAAGAATCAGTATTTTTAATATGGTATTGTATTATGGTAATTCTGCTGATTGTGTTTTTTCTATTTTTTCCTTTTATGTTTTACCATGGATATTACATGGACTGAATGAATTGGAACTATGTCATTATTATCTTTTCATATGGATTTACAAATGTTTTATGAACACTATCCTTTTAAAAACGAAGACTAAGAATGCTGGTGGAACGCACACATAGGAACTTTGGGCTGCTCGGAAATCGCCTGTGGAACGCAAAACACATGAACTTCCTGCTGCACGTGAACCGCACTTGCAACTTCCGCTTCCGGCGGGGAGAGTCTGTACGCAGGCCCAGTCCCATGGCAACGCCACCGAGCGCTGATTGAATCCAGCTGATACCGCTTGTTAAGAGGGTTTAAATACCCTACCTCAGGATGTGATAGCCATGCTTCTGACGAAGGACGGATCCCGTCCAAAACGCGTTAAGCGTGGCAATTCTTGTTTGGACTCCGGGACGTATCTGATTGCTGTAAGGGGTGCTGGTATCGATTGTGAGCATCCGGAGCTCATTTATCGTTTCACCTAACATCTGGTGGTGCCATATTCCCCTTAAGAAAATCCCAGTGATGGTGATATGCCCCATGGAGATTGTTTTATGCTGTTTCTATCTGTGTTGTTGTAAGTGCAAATCTATTTAAAATAAATGTGCTTGATTTTAAGTACTGCTACACTATGATTGGTTTCTCTTTAAGTGTCTCCCATTAATTCATATGCCAAGAGGAATAGGAGACACTTATATCATAGGTCTCTCATCTAAACATTCGGAGCCGACTGTCTTCCTTAAGGAAAACTTCTATGATGGTGTCATACCCCATGGAGATTTTGATACGCTGGTCTCTGACTATGTTCACGTAAGTGCAATCTGTGAGAAAACACATGTGCCTATTTTCAGGGACTACTACACTATGATTGTCATTTCTTCAAGTGTATCCTATTAATTCCTATGCAAAAAGGAATAGGAGACACATTTCTTTCAGGTCCATCATTGGTAACATTGTCTATAACTACCGTCTGGTGTAATAAAGAAGGAAGAATGCCCATGTGATCTCATGATCAGTCTCTATATAAAGGCGAACAGAGGATATTCTGATTTTTCTCTGGTGAATCAATTATTTGTCTTTTCTCCACAGAGGTGTTTTTAGTGTAAACATGGTTCTGGGGGAGCGCTACTATTGATGTACAAACCTTTTCTCACATATTGTCTTTGAAGTGTGTTGTTGGATGCACACTGTTGTACATTGTGTAGCTGCACTCTTGGATTAATTGCGCACTGTATTCTGAAATATCTTTGCTCCAAAGTCTTAAAGTGTCCTTGTCTCCTGCGGATCCCATCTATAACCCCATGGTTCTAATGGTGACCCCAGCATCCTCTACTGACTAAGAGAAAAGGATTTACCGGTAGGTATTAAAATCCTATTTTCTGATCATATATTGCTGCTAAGACATGATATTATTTTTGTTAAGAAGATGGGAGGCTTGGTATCCTGGGTTAAGAAGAGAGGGAGATACACAATGTGTATTCTATGGGGGGAATACAATTAGCTGTGGGGTGTTGCCTGCTGCACAGGGTATAGCTCTGGATTTCATGGCCAGAGCAATTCAATAAAACAGCCTCTTACTTGTGCATCAAACCCCAGATGGTGCATTTTATTGTAGACTTTTCCTCACAGCTCCTGAAGCTAAGAAAAGAGTTCACCTTTGTGGCTTAATACACACGGTAATCCCCGCTAATTGAATTTGTAGGCTTGGGTAGTTAGCTGTGGAGTAACTCTGCGGCTATTTGCATTAAACCCGATGTGTGATTCATAAGGGACATGTAATTCTGCTTTGAAATATGGCAGTTACAAAGTGTATAATTTCCATTTGCTCAGCAGTGTGTGGAGATACATCACACACTGATTTCTGTTTGATACATTTTAATCAATAAACTGGTTTATTTCTTCAAATCAGATAAAAAAACAACAACATATAAATACAGTATATAAAATAAAGGTCCATTTTCATCAATTTTAAATAGATGAAACCCAAACTAAATTGATATTGAGTTTCAGGGGCTAAAACACATTTACTAACAGACATTTTTTGATTTGTGAATTGTGAATAAAAGTTAGAGGCCCTAAGATTGTATTTTGTTGAACACTCACATATTCACAGTTTTCAATATTTCACTCTATATTACATTGTTAGATTGTTATAATAAAAAAATGATAAGGATTGTGTGAATGTACATTACATACTCGAGCAGTAATTCTTTGATAATAAATATACAATTATAAGAATGGGCCATGTAATTATACAGTATACAGGTTGGGAATCCCATATCCAAATATTCAGAAATACGGAATCTTTTGAGTGAGAGTGAGATAGTGAAACCTTTGTTTTTTGATGGCTCAATGTACACACAAACTTTGTTTAATACACAAAGTTATTAAAGATATTGTATTACATGACCTTCAGGCTGTGTGTGTGAGGTGTATATGAAACATAAATGAATTGTGTGAATGTACACAACTTTATTTAATGCACAAAGTTATTAAATATATAGGCTAAAATGACCTTCAAGCTGTGTGTATAAGGTGTATATGTAACATAAATGCATTCTGTGCTTAGACTTAGGTCCCATCACCATGATATCTCATTATGGGATGCAATTATTCCAAAATACGGTCCGAAATACTTCTGGTCCCAAGCATTTTGGACAAGGGATACTCAACGTGTGTGTGTGTGTGTGGTGTGTGACTGTGTGTATATGTACATATATATATATATATATATATATATATATAATGTGTGTATGTAATATTGGCACTATAACAAATTTATTTTTTTTCTCATAAACACTATTCTAGGTTCCAGACAAGGGCAGTGAACAATCTGAGTGTTGCATTCTTTATGTGGAACATTGTATCTACAGTTCTCCATTTCTCCAACATGGAGAAAGACATACAACAGGAAGTGTTAGATTTCCTGCAGCTCCACCACAATTTCAGCATTAAAGACTTCACCAGAAACTATGGATTTTATCTCAATAACCGGACGCTATTAAAGTGTGATTTCTACGGTTACACATGTTACCCAGAAGTAAGAGTTTGTTTTCTTGATTGTTTAAGTAATAGAAGGTTTTTCTGTGCCAATTATAGGGACATAAGAAAAGTATCAGGCTGGATTTTGAAGTGCATACATGGGCACCTAATTACTGTACCTAATTATTCTGCTGCTGAGGCAAAATGAATATATCATGTGATTGCTGCTGTTCGTAGTGATAATAGATGAATGAACGGGTCCATTTTCCACAATTTTCGATGAGATGACATTGCACCAATAAAGCCTTCTTCATACTGCAGCTTGCTCATCAAAGGTGTGACTTACAGTAGGTGATTATAATGTGTACCCACGGCAACTGAGACAGGTGCACATGATGTCAGCGAGAGATTCCTCTCCTAGAATGCTGGAGCCTGTAGTCTACAGTGACTAACACCATGAAGATGGCGTTAGCTACTGGGGGTAAAGTTCTCAAAAACAAACTTTGGCGCTTGATAAGCTGATACAGACTACAGTCATTATTGTGGCATCTCTCCTGCATTCAGCCTTTAATACATTCCCCTTACACTAAAACAGTGCCTTTGGGCATGAGATGTACTCAAACCCAGTGATGTACAGTATATACATCTCTGATGTGTGGTGAACTGTGCATGCGCAGGCCAGGTCCTGCATTGTTAGATGCAGCGCAGCTGTTGACGTCAGGTGAGTGGCAGTCTGCAGCCATTTGGTGGCAGAAAGGTTGTTGTGATGGGAACCTTTACAAAACAGAGGCGTATCAGTCCTGTTTTGTAGCTTACTGAGGTCAGGGTCTACTCCTTCCTCAGCTTCACCGGCCCTGGTAGTGTGAAAACAGTGACCATCCTGTGTAACCTTAGGCTTACTCATATGTCCAATGGTCACACAGATGATCCGATGCTGCATCCGAAGACGCAGCAGCAGATCACAGAAGGCAGCAACTAGAGACCTCCTGCGTCATTAGCATACTTTTACACAAAGACTTACAGTAGTTGCTGTGTCCTGCGTCAATCTCTAAATCAGACCTTTAAACATGTGGAAATATTGGCTTAATAAACATACAACATTACACAACTACATATTTCACTCTCACTTTTGGGAATTTACTGTAAAATAACATACAGTAGTAACTTTCAAAATGTTTTTTTTGTCACGCGCACTGTATAATTATCATTATTATACATTATCGTTGTTACTAACTTTGTCCTCCACGGCATTTGTAACCTATTCACTATAGTTTGTTATGAGAGCCTTTATTTCTTGCTTGGTTTGGGTCAGTACATAAAAAAGATCCACTTTGTTTGGCGATTGTTGCTGTATTAGCAATGCCTGGAAAGATGCCCATACAGTATGTAATACAGATAGAAAAAAAAGTTGATTAGTGTAACATAGCACCTAGAATTGCCAAATTTGGTAGAACATTCCCAAGTCTCAGACCAACAAGAGAGGTGTGGCTTTGTGAGAATGCGATTAGGTAAGAGTTGGGTTTGTTTTTGTTATTGTTTTTATTACCCCATTTGTGTTTTTTAAATGATAGTCAAAATGCAGAAAGACAAAATAATCCAGTGAATACTCATTAAAGAATATACAAACCGAAGGGCATTTTATAGTAGGATCCCACTTTTGGACCACCTGATAACTTCATTAAACAAATATAAGCTAAATGCTAAAAAGATTATATCAATTTCATTCCTTAGGAAGACTATAAAAAGATCATGGGGTAAATTTACTAAGGTGGGAGATTTTTAGAACTGGTGATGTTGCCCATAGCAACCAATCAGATTATATCTATTATCTGCTAGAAGCAGCTAGATAAATGGTAAGTAGAATCTGATTGGTTGCCATGGGCAACATCACCAGTTCTAAAAATCTCCCACCTTAGTAAATTTACCCCACGTCTTTCCTCAGGTTGTCTTCATTATAATTCTGCAATACTTTATTTTGTTAAGAGTCATAAACTATAGTAATGAAAAAGATGAAAACAAAAGCAGTTTGTTAGTACAAAGCAGTATTTGTTTTTTTATTCCATGTAAGAAGGCATGAAATAATGTAGCTATTATTAAATGTATCATTTCTTTTAAAAAAAATAAGATTATATCCAAATGATACTTAATTTGTGAAACATTTGACTGTGGTTTTTTTTTCCCTTAAACATTTTTTTTGTTTTGTTCTGCTTTTATACCTTTAGGACTTTGTGCATGTTTTCACGGAATATGGGAACTGTTATACTTTTAATCATAACAATTCCTTGTTAAATAAAAGGATCAGCAGTTCTGGAAGAGGACTAAGTGTAATGTTTGATATAAAACAGGTACTTATTTGACATTAAACATTAAAGATAAAAAAAAGTGTCTAAATGTAAAAATATGAATGCTTCCATTATGAATGTATTTTCAGGGGGGGACGTGAGAACTTCTATACCACAACAGGCATAATACTGTATGAACTTTGATAATTCACAGCATTGTAACAGTTCTGTATGTTATTACATTGAAATAAAAGTCCTAAAATACAGCTACTATTAAATTCAGCTGGAAAGTGGTACATTCCAATTTCCATCTGGGTTTAATCTTAGCTGTAATCATTCTAGCTGGATTGCATCTTAATTGTAACTGTACTTTTAATTGCCCCATTCCACTGCACTGAAGTGAAGGGCAAATTTAGAATGTGTGGACAGATTTAGAATTGGGTGTGGGATACATTCCTGCTCAACTCTATATTTCAGGGTAAAACTGCTGAATATAAGAGGGTGATTCAGACATGATCGCTGGGCTGCTAAATTTGATGTCCTGCGTTCAGATAGTCGCCATCCAAGGGGAGTGTATATTCGCCGTGCAAGTGTGCGATTGCATGTGTACACCGAGCTGCAAAAAATCCCTCAGTCAGCGGACAGCTGCAAATCTGTTCACACTACACTCACCATCGAATGATTTTTCCACTGTGTGCAGTCTGTGCGCAGCCCAGGACTTAATCCTACAGTGCAATGACAACTGGCTGATTGGGTCCGGAGCTGACGTCACACCCCCTCCCTTAAAACTGCGTTTTCCCTGACACTCCCAGAAAATGCGTATGAACAAAAATAGTGCACACTAAAAAAAGCGCTCACCAATGACCATATTATCCCATGTGTACCATGACAAACAAAATAGAAGTACAAATACATTCACCCTTTTTAGGATGATGGTCCTCAAAGGTGGACCGAGGATTTTTCGGAACAGTCCTTTCCTTCACATATAGGACCCAGGTTCGGCTAATTAATCCTTTAATTGACCTGAAACAATAAGTACCTCTATTCCCGATGTATTGAGAATAATGCAAGGTACTAAAAATGGCAAACCATAGTGTGATATTGTTTAAAAACACGCATAGGTTTATTTCCACAGATTGCACTTACAAAAAGATTAAAATATAACAGCATGTAAATATGACTCCATATATCAGCACACGGATATATCACCAAGAGGGATCCAACGCCACAGATGTAAGCAGTGTGGAATGCTGACAGGCTCTCCGGATGGCTTACAGCATGCAGGATCAATCTTAAGGCAGATGGTTAATTCCGTAGATACCAGGGTCAAAATCCAGAATAAAAACACGGGTCACGCTTGACGCGTATCGGACATTAAGTCCTTCCTCAGAAGCGTGACCCAATAGCTCCAGGAGGCAGTTTATATAGGCCATTTATTAGGGGTCTCAGCTGGTGTCCCTTCTAATTACCGTCCCACTCCCAGACGTGCGCTCGTGCTACCGCCGGCTCCCGCCGGAACCGGAAGTGACTCCCAGAAAATGGTCAGTTACCATCCACAAACGGCCTCTTCCTGTCAATCAGCATGCGAAATGCTGTCCGATTGAAATTTTCGCACCAGCCTGTCGCTGACCGGCGATGCCTGTTGTTGTTTGCCGATGCGTGTGCGCATTGCGGTGCATATACATGCCCAATCTATCGATAAATGCCCTCTGTGCGAAAACGCACAGCAGCGATCAGATCTGAATCGGGCCCTTTATGAGCTATATGCAAAGGCATAGAGTATTTTTGCTGCATCCAAACTAAAATGGATTTACATTACCTTTTATTCAGTTTGGTATTGCAGACTACAAGTTACATAGTTACATAGTTGTTGAGGTTGAAAAAAGACAAATGTCCATCGAATTCAACCTATATTACATTTTTTATATATATATACTTTTTATTTTAAGTTTTTTTTTTTTTTTTTTTATATTAAGTAAATGCTGTATCCCTGGATATTTTTTTCCACTTGGAATTTATCTAATCCATTTTTAAACTTATTGATTGAGTCCACCATTACTACCTTCTCTGGAAGAGAATTACAAATCCTTACTGCTCTTACTGTGAAGAACCCTTTTCTCCGTTGAGTATGGAATTTTTTCTCTTCTAACCTCAGGCGGTCTCCTCGTGCCCTATGTAGTGTTTTTTTTTATACAAATCATTTGATAAATCCTTGTATTGTCCCTTAATGTATTTATAAATATTAATAATGTCCCCTCTCAGTCGCCTCTTTTCCAGTGTGAACATATCAAGCCTTTTAAGTCTTTCCTCATAATCCAGTGCCTCTAACCCCTTAACCAGTTTAGTGGCTCGCTTCTGAACTCTATCTTTTTTATAGTATGGTGCCCAAAACTGTACACCATATTCCAGGTGTGGCCGCACCAATGATTTATAAAGAGGCAGGATTACACTGTCATCCTTTGTCTCCATACCCCGTTTTATGCATGATAACACCTTATTAGCCTTTGCTGCTGCATTTTGACATTGCGTACTGCTAGCAAGTTTACTATCGATGAGCACTCCCAAATCTTTTTCAACTACCGTTATCCCTACATTTTCCCCATTTAGTTTATAGGCTGCCTGATTGTTCTTAGTCCCAAAGTGCATAACTTTACATTTGTCTATATTGAACCTCATTCTCCATTTATCCGCCCAGTCCTCATGTCTAGATAAGTCATTCTGTAGAGACTCAACATCCTTATCTGAATTAATTATTCTACATACTGTAGTTTAGTATCATCTGCGAAAATTGACACTGTGCTTTCCAGTCCCTCTCCTAGGTCATTAATGAATATGTTAAACAGCAATGGCCCAAGTACTGAGCCCTGCGGTATTCCACTGAGTACTGAAGCCCATTCAGAGTACATCCCATTAATCCCCACTCACTGTTCCCTATTAAACAGCCAATTACTCACCCAAGTACAAATAGTGTTTCCTACCCCAAGCTCTCTTAGTTTGAGAATTAGTCTCCTGTGTGGAACTTTGTCAAAGGCCGTAGTGAAGTCTAAAAAGATCACATCCACTGCTTGACCCTGATCAATATTATCGCTCACTTTCTCGTAGAAGCTTATTAAGTTAGTTTGACATGACATATCCTTCACAAATCCATGCTGATTCCTAGTAATAACCTTGGAGGTATCCAAGTACTCTAGTATGCTATCCCTTAATATACCTTCTAGTATTTTCCCCACTATAGATGTCAAGCTTACCGGTCTATAGTTCCCGGGGAGCGTTTTAATACCCTTTTTAAATATTGGGACTACCTCTGCTGTACGCCAGTCCTTTGGTATCATTCCTGATCTAATTGACTCGCTGAAAGATCAAATATAGAGGTTTTTCGATATCTCTACGTTGAGTTCCATAAAAACCCTGGGGTGGAGTCCATCCAGCCCAGGAGATTTATTTATATTAATTTTACTTAGTCTCTCCCGGACTACTCCCTCATTTAACCAAGTACCAAGCAATGGGTCATTATTATTTTTTATGTTATGCTCTACTCTCGTCAACCTGTCCTCTTTCGTGAATACTGATGAAAAGAATTTATTAAATAAATCCGCTTTTTCCCTATCATCATTAATCAAGACATCCAACTTGACCTTTAAGGGCCCAATATTCTCCCTTTTCAACCTTTTACCATTTATATACTTAAAGAACTTTTTGGGGTTTGTTTTGCTCTTTTGCGATTTGTTTTTCGTTTTCTATTTTATCTGCTCTGATTGCTTTTTTGCATTTTTTGTTACATTCCTTGTAGAACTGGAATGATTCCACCATTCCATCAGACTTAAATGCTTTGAAAGCACGCCTCTTTTTATCCATTTGTTCCTTGACCTTCTTATTAAGCCACATCGGTTTGAATTTCCTACTGTACTTCTGTTTTTGTTGACTTTGGAAATATATAAATTAGTGTACTTATTGAGCGCAGTTGTAAAAACGTCCCACATTTCAGCAGTATTCTTACCATGAAATACAATTTCCCAATTGATCTCCTTCATTGCTTGTTTTAGCAATGTGAAATTAGCTTTCCTAAAGTTTAAAAATCTTGGTTAAACCCTTATATTGTTGTTTTTGAAAGCTGATACCGAATGTGATCATATTGTGATCGCTATTTCCTAGGGTCTCCCCTACTTTAGTATTTTTTATTATTTCCTCATTATTAGATAGTACTAGGTCCAGTATAGCCCCTTGCCTAGTTGGTTCCTCAATTACCTGGGACAAGTAATGATCTTTTAGCATGTTTAAGAACCTGTTACCCCTAGCTGTATTTACTGTTTTGGTGTTCCAGTTTATGTCAGGGTAATTAAAGTCCCCAAGAATAATGATGTCCCCCATTGATTTTCGATTTGCTACAAGAGTTGTAATTTGTCAACCACACGGATATCTGGCGGTTTATAGCATGTCCCTATTAAAAGTTTTTTTGTATCTTTACCCCCACTCGAAATCTCAACCCATAATGACTCTACATTATCTCCAGTCCCCTCGTAAATGACCTCCTTTAAATATGGTTTTAAGAATGGTTTAACATAGAGACAAATACCCCTTCCCTTTTTATTAGTCCTATTTTTCGAAGAGAGTGCATCCCTCAATGTTTGCCGCCCAGTTGTGAGAATCATCCCACCATGTCTCAGTAATGTCTATTATGTCATAATGGTCATTAAGTGCAATTGCCTCTAATTCCCCCATTTTACATGTTAGGCTTCTCGCATTTGCAATCATACACTTAAGTAATGTAGTGTGGAACCTTATTATACTGACTAAATCACCTGTGGATGGATGAGAAACAGCGCTAAACAGATGGTGATATGTTCAACCTAATTCAATTGTTATCCCCCCAATCTCCCATCTAAAGTGATGGGAGATCGCAGGAGGTGATATGTAATTGATGTCTCCTATCGCACTGATTGGGAAAAGTGCCGTTTGGGTTCCCAAACAAATCACTTTTCACATTTCAGCTTGCCACCCCTGGCAGGTGCAAGCTGAAATGTAGACACCGGCAGACGATCGCGCCTGAGCCAAGCTACTGTACATTTAAATAGCTCCGTTGGGTGGCATCTAGTGGCTGCTGGCCCAAATACATTTGAATCTCACCCTATAAGTGCAGGTTTTGCACTGCTGTGATTGACTATAAACAATACAATCAGGTGCACAGAAACAGAGGGCCTGATTCATTAAGGATTGCCAATGCAAAGCTGCTCGTAGCAGCTTTGTGTTTGCAGTCCTTAGCAATGCCAATGCAGAAGGAGGTGCATACCACATCCTCCCTGCATCTGCGATGCAATTTCATCTGTGATGAACATCGCTTACTCGGCCTTGCCATTGCAGTGCGTCGTGCAGGGCCAGGGAAACTACATCTAGTTATTAAATAAGGGGACTTGAGAAACATTGTTCTATAGGACGAATGTATACATTTGACTTTGATTAAAAACAAGTAGTGAGAAATGGGCCTATGGCTTTTTTCTCAAACTCCATTATTCTAGTTTGTAGTGTAGAATCAGGACAATGAGGGAGATGTACTAAGTCTTTGAGAGTGATAAAGTGGGGAGAGATAAAGTACCAGCCAATCAGCCCCTAATGGCCATGCTACAGGCAGTGTTTGAAAAAAATGACAGTTATGAGCTGATTGGGTGGTACTTTTTCTCTCTCCATTTTACCACTCTCCAAGGCTTGATACATCTGCCACTGTGTGTCCCCATCAGCTCAGGTAATGACCATCAGGTATTGGGATGCCAAATATCTTACATGTGTTGATCGCCTGGAATAAAGTCATAAAATTCATATCATTGGATTCATTAATTAAAACAAGAAAATAATCTCAAAAACTATTGCTAAGGTACTAGGTACCAGGAAGTCTGGTACTTATCTTGTTCCAATGGTATTTGGTTTCCATGCAATAGTGTCCACCAACCCACAGCTAAAGTGAAAGCACTGACTGAGCTTTATTTCCACCCTTTCAATTGTCCTGACCGACCATCTTGTGGCTTTCATTTGCTAAAAGAGAATAAGGTAAGAAATACAGGTTCAATGACAAAAGTGCAGTGGAAGAGTCAGGACATTGGCAACAGGTATGCTGGTCAGCAGAGCTATAACTAGACTTATTGGTGCCCTGTACCAGAAAGAGAATTGGCGCCCCCCCCCCCCACACCCCCCCTATTTTTATAATAGGGACAAAAGGCGCATGCTTTGCAGGGAAGGGGCATGACAAAACTAATCCCAGAGAAAGCCCATGCTATGATGCCCCTTCCCACATTTTGTTTATATATATATATATATATATATATATATCCTCTTTATACTACATTCATGCACTTAGTCTGAGAGCTCACTGCCATTTAGCCACAATATCCCTCATTAAATAACACATTTCAATATATTGCGCCACCCAGGACTCAAACGCACAACCTGCTGCATCCCAGCCAAACACCCCACCTACTTGATCGTGCATAAAAACAATGAGATTTCTAACTATATGACGCTACCTGTACCCCATAAAAAAAATAACCAGCACCATAATCGAGCAGATCCATGCAGTATGCAGCCTCACATCCAATCCCTTGCAGCCAAACACTACATAGATCTGCCCAATCATAACACTGATCACCCCTTCACAAAGTACAAAGTAAGTTTCAAATAGTTAACACTCTCCAGCTTGGAATTCTCTAGCTTTCTATGTAAGGGCATATAGCTCAATGAATAGAATGTCCGACTGCAATGCCATAGGCAAGAGGTTCGAATCCCGGACACACCAGCATCCCAAAATGTAATAAGAGACAGTGTGACTGAACAACAAAGAGCTATCAAGTCACGTCCACGAATGCTGTATAGGTATTAGCAACAGAAGGGGTGGGGGAAGGAGACAGGGACGGTCAGGAGATGCTGGGCTTCAAAAAGGGGAGAAACTGCAAGTGAAAAGTAATTAAAACAGACAATTGACAAGTGCTGAAAACAGCACCCCCTTACCCTGCTGCGCTATGTGCGGTGCCCCCTCCGCACACACCTAGTTACAGCCCTGCTGTCAGGGTCAGCAGTGGTCAACCAACACTACTATTGTCAATGTACATAATAATCTGATGATGAAACTTTGCATGTTTATACTGTATTAGTACAGTATTCCACTTCTTGTACACCTGTATGACTTTTTTGTGTTAGTTTATTGGTTGTACAATTTGCATGCTGTAGTAATATTTATGGTTATTTTAAACCAGGATGAATTCACGGATGAACCAATGCTGGGGTTTGTGGATGCTGGAATAATATTTGTGATACACTCACCAAAGGTTCCTCCCAGCTTTGATGGCCTGGGGTTACGCAGTCCTGTGGGGATGCATGCTCATGCTTCCATCACACTATTCAAGGTAATTACATATTGAATAGAAGAGGAACTAATGGCATAGAGGGAATATTTCCAATACAAATACATTATCCGGGCAGGTCATTTCAAAAGCAAGAGTGTTTCCTAACTACAGACGCAGATGACAACCTAGTTAAATATTCATACTTAATGCACTGTGTTTTTAAACACAAAATAGAGGACTTCATTGGAACTCAGCAGGTAATAAAGCCCATAAATGTCAACATCTACATATTAGCGTAGCTTTGAAGAGTGCCATAATGATGTCTGGGCATTCAGATACTTAAAGACAGTTCTTGCTTGGACGGTATATTGTACATTTTACTGAACAGTGCCAGTGCTCTCTGTTTTCACTAAAGTAACATTAAATGCAAATTATATACTGTAGATTATGTTTTGTGTCTATAGTTCTGTATGTGTTTGTGTTCTTGTGAAATGTGTTTACCTACTGTAGATACCAAAGATTGTTTTTGGTTATTTAATATACATTATTTATGTAGCACCTACAGTATATATTGCAAAGCTCTTTACAGTGAATACTGAATCGTTCACATCAGTTATGTATACAGTCGGGTGTAGTATGGTATGCCGGCGGCCGGGCTCCCGGCGATCAGCATACCGGCGCCGGGAGCCCGACCGCTGGCATACCGACAGCGTGGCGACAGCAAATGAGCCCCTTGCGAGCTCGCTGCGCTCGCCACGCTGCGGGCACGGTGGCGCGCTATGCGCGCCACACTATTTATTCTCCCTCCAGCGAGGTTGTGGACCCCCACGATGGAGAAAATCTGTTGGTATGCCAGAGCCGGGATCCCGACAGTCAGCAACCTGAAGACCACCCATACAGTCTATATAGTCCCTACTACACTGACACACACTTGGGTTCACTTTGTCAGAAGCCCAGAAGCCTATTTATTTAGCCTTCTCTCTATTTCACACATGACTGATGTTGACCTCACTGGTCTCTAGAGAGGTTGTCCAGTTGTGGTTAGCATCCCCTCATTTTTACCTGCCCACGCCCATGTAGCACACGGGGGATTCCCTCCCACCTGAGGACTTTTTTCCTTTCTGCATTAAGTTAACAATGTGGGCGTTCCCGATCGAACTGAACTACCAATAGTTTACATCATTCTGTGTGTATGCAAGAGAATGATGCGGATCGCTAGCGATCTTTTGAACTTTGAAGAGGATCTGAGGCTGTCACTAGCTATGCCATGCTGCCGAATTCAGCATGGCCCCCTTCTCTCCCCCCTCCCCCGCGCCATTGTTTGTTGCCACCGGCATCGGCAAGTGTGTATACACTTGCCTATGCTGACCCCGCACGCAGGGTCCCGTCACGGACGATGTTCAATCGTCACATGTGCACCCACCTTTAGTGTATTTTTGTATGTATTTTATTTATATTTGTGTTTTGACTTATTACCATCATTGGCCGATCTTTGTCTCTGAGCTTGATGATTTCAACCTGAATGTATTGTACATGTTCATGAAATAACTGTCTGTTGTCTGTTCCACTCTTTGCAGACAATTATCCAGGAACATCCTTGGGGTGATTGCAATCCTGATCTAATGTTGGCATACCATGATGTCTACAGCACGTATGGATGCTTACAAGAATGCAAGTCATCCTATGTACAACATAAATGTGGGTGTTTACCATTCCTCCTACCAGGTAATAAGGCCAAGTAAATAACTACAATGTTTTCTAGTACCAGTCCCTAATGATATCAAGTTAAAAGCCATTGATTTCTAATGTTATACAGTATTTAAGATAATATCAATAATACGAGATGCAATCATTAGGTCGACAATAATAATGTTGACATTCAAAATGTTGACACCGCAGTGTTGTCACCTGTGATGTTGACATTGTTAAAAAGTCCACAGACAATATGGGGACATTCATGTGAAAAGCTGATTATGTCAGAATGTGGACATTAGGGTTAGGCTGCGGGATGGGAGGGTTGGTGTTAGGCTGCTGGGGAGATGGGTGAGGGCTAGGCAGTAGAGGGAGGCTTAGGATAAGGAGAGAATACTCACCCGAACACCGCTCCATCAGATGACTACTCCAGAAGTGACACTCACATGACCACCATGAATGATGAATATGGACAGTCATCGACATAATGAATATCATACCACATCCACCACTACTACTATGACACGAAGTAATCAGATATGCAAATTGCAGCTACAACTTTAGTATTACAATATGTACTGTATATACTGCACATTGTCATTTTTATGTATTCATTTAATCACAGGTATTGGGAAAGAATGTGACATTCAAGAGTTTTACAACTGTGTATTACCTGCTCTCAGTAAGTATAGAAAACATACCTATTGTATCATCATCATCTTCATCTTCATAATAATAATAATAATAATAATAATAGTGTTGTCAAATTTATAATGGAGAGGTACTTAGGTTAAGTAGTCTACTAGTGAAATCTGTTATATTTGTGTGTGTGTGTGTGTTTGTACAGTGGCGTGGCGCTGAGAGGCAGGGGGATCAGGTACAAATTACCCGGGCCCAGGCACCTGGAGGGGCCCGGATCCACTAACCACGCCATAAGGATACCTGTATTTTGTATTTGAACCCAAAATTCCTGCTGCGATCAACTTGGAATTACCCCCAATGGGCCTAATTCAGAGTTGATTGCAGCAGCAAATTTGTTAGCAGTTGGGCAAAACCATGTGCAATGCAGGAGGAGCAGATATAACATGTGCAATGAGAGTTAGATTGGGTGGGGTGTGTTCAAACTGAAATCTAAATTGCAGTGTAAAAATAAAGCAGCCAGTATTTACCCTGCACAGAAACAAAATAACCCACCCAAATCTAACTCTCTCTGCAAATGTTATATCTTCTCCCCCTGCAGTACACATGGTTTTGCCCAACTGCTAACAAACTTGCTGCTGCGTTCAACTCAGAATTACCCCCAATGTACGCATCGCAGCACAACTCCCGGCATAGTGAGATATATGCTACGCCAGCTTTTGAATGGGAGCAGGCAGTTACGTACATATATACATTTCTGTGGGTTGGGTATGTGTAACCGCCGGTCACCATACCAACGCCAGGATCTCGGGATCTCGGGGGGGAGCGCAACAAAGTCCCTTGTCGGCTCGCTGCGCTCACCATGCTGCGGGCTCGTGGCGAGCTGCGCTTGCCACAGGTTCTATACCCACTTCATGAGTGGGAGTAGTCCCTGTTAGTCGGCATGCCGACTATTGGAATTGTTAGGGGGCGGGATCCCGGCGTTGGTATTGTGATCGGCTGTCTCCTGACTGCCATTCACACAACTACATCCTGTTTCCGTGAACCATTCATTCTGATGGGAGCTGGCTAGTGATGCACACAGCACTGTTTCTTTATGTCAAATGTCTTGTTTACTTATGTGCACTACTATATATCATGCATTTATCCAGTTTCATGTATTTCACATTGTAAGTTACCTCTGCCCTCTCCCCAAGTGTGTCTCTGCCCCCTCCCCAGGATTGCCTATTCCGCAGTCATCCACTAGTGTGGCTCTGCCTCTACCCCCCTAAAGTGTGCCTGACCCCATGTGTTACTATGTGCGCCTGACCATGTGCCTCCTCAAGTGTGCCTCTGCCTCCCTCCCCAAGTGTACCTCTGCCCCATCCCTCCCCAAGTGTGCCTCTGCCCCATCCCTCCATGTGTGACTGCCCCAGCCCTCCTCAAGTGTGCCTCTGCCTCACTCCCCAAGTGTGCGTCTGCTCCAGCCTTCACCAAGTACACCTCTAACCCTTCCCCAAGTGTACCTTTCCCCCAGCCTTCCCCAAGTATGGCTCTGCACCCATCCCTCCCCAAGTCTTTATCTCCCCTCAGCCTTCCCCAAGTGTGCCTCTGCCCCATCCATCCCCAAGTGGGACTCTGCCTAATCCCTCCCCAAATGTGCTTCTTTCCCAGCACTCATGTGTTCCTTCGCCATCTTGGCCAGGATGGCACTCGCCATGGCCAACAGCTGAGGAAGGTTTCGGCCTGCGGTTGTTACCTGTGGC
The DNA here is from genome assembly GCF_028390025.1 of Pseudophryne corroboree. NCBI lineage: Eukaryota > Metazoa > Chordata > Amphibia > Anura > Myobatrachidae > Pseudophryne > Pseudophryne corroboree. Next base: position 968,962,023 of record NC_086444.1, read on the forward strand.
CATAGTGTAGAATCACTCATATAGCAAAGGAAGTACCTGTGCTCCCCCTGTCCATTACCTGGCACCGGAGACATGCATCTGACAGCTCCTCTGCCCCCCACAGCCAGGGATAACCCCGCAGCACTCTGGATTAGGCATCAATGATGGTCTCCATGGTGCGGACGCTAGCACATCCCCCAATTACTGTACAGCATGGGGCCCTGGGCTCACTACGCCCTTATATGCGGAGAAAAAGGAGGAGATATGGTAGGATTGTAGGGGTAAGAGTGAGGGCGGAAGCTGGGTGCCAACTTGGGCTCGTGCCAGCTGCTGTCACCGCATGTCCATTCACACTTACTGATGGGGCCGACCTGCAGACTGTACTGTATAGTGTATTGTGCCCACCTGAAGACCATACTGTAAAGTGCCCACCTACAGACTGCAATAATGGTAGGGGGAAAAATTGGGAAGGGAGAATAAGGAAGGGGGGCACCAGTCCCTTACTTTACCAGAGGCGCTTGGTCCCCTAGATTCACCCCTGCTTCCCTTCTCTTACCCTGCCGTCATCCCCATTTTTAAATCTGCCTTTCCCCCTCCCCGTGGCTAGTGGCTTCGATCAGAAGTAGCGCCGATGAATGGAGGTAAGGCTGTGTACATTGCCAAATAAACCTTAAAACAGGCAAGCAGATTTTTTTCTTTTAGAAATTATGTGGACTTTCTCTTCCTTTAAAATGGTGTCTATAACCCTACTATGAGGTGCATGTCAGTACTGAGGTGCATGTACTCGCTCTGGGTGCCAGTGCTCCATTATACACCTCACAAGGTGAATGTGCTTACTCTGGATGCCAGCGCTCCATCATACACCTCACAAGGTGAATGTGCTTACTCTGGGTGTCAGCGCTCCATCATACACCTCACAAGGTGCATGTGCTTACTCTGGGTGCCAGCGCTCCATTATACACCTCACAAGGTGCATGTGCTTACTCTGGGTGCCAGCGCTCCATTATACACCTCACAAGGTGCATGTGCTTACTCTGGGTGTCAGCGTACATTATACACCTCACAAGGTGCATGTGCTTACTCTGGGTGCCAGCGCTCCATTATACACCTCACAAGGTGCATGTGCTTACTCTGGGTGTCAGCGCTCCATTATACACCTCACAAGGTGCATGTGCTTACTCTGGGTGTCAGCGCTCCATTATACACCTCACAAGCTGCATGTGCTTACTCTGGGTGTCAGCGCTCCATTATACACCTCACAAGGTGCATGTGCTTACTCTGGGTGTCAGCGCTCCATCATACACCTCACAAGGTGAATGTGCTTACTCTGGGAGTCAGCGCTCCATTATATACCTCACAAGGTGAATGTGCTTACTCTGGATGCCAGCGCTCCATTACATACCTCACAAGGTGCATGTGCTTACTCTGGGTGTCAGCGCTCCATTATACACCTCACAAGGTGCATGTACTTACTCTGGGTGTCAGCGCTCCATTATACACCTCACAAGGTGCATGTGCTTACTCTGGGTGTCAGCGCTCCATTATACACCTCACAAGGTGCATATACTTACTCTGGGTGTCAGCGCTCCATTATACACCTCACAAGGTGCATATACTTACTCTTGGTGTCAGCGCTCCATTATACACCTCACAAGGTGCATGTGCTTACTCTGGGTGCCAGCGCTCCATTATACACCTCACAAGGTGCATGTACTTACTCTTGGTGCCAGCGCTCCATTATACACCTCACAAGGTGCATGTGCTTACTCTGGGTGCCAGCGCTCCATTATACACCTCACAAGGTGCATGTGCTTACTCTGGGTGCCAGCGCTCCATTATACACCTCACAAGGTGCATGTGCTTACTCTGGGTGTCAGCGTTCCATTATACACCTCACAAGGTGCATGTGCTTACTCTGGGTGTCAGCGCTCCATTATACACCTCACAAGGTGCATGTACTTACTCTGGGTGTCAGCGCTCCATTATACACCTCACAAGGTGCATATACTTACTCTGGGTGTCAGCGCTCCATTATACACCTCACAAGGTGCATGTCCTTACTCTGGGTGCCAGCGCTCCATTATACACCTCACAAGGTGCATGTGCTTACTCTGGGTGCCAGCGCTCCATTATACACCTCACAAGGTGCATGTGCTTACTCTGGGTGTCAGCGCTCCATTATACACCTCACAAGGTGCATGTACTTACTCTGGGTGTCAGCGCTCCATTATACACCTCACAAGGTGCATATACTTACTCTGGGTGTCAGCGCTCCATTATACACCTCACAAGGTGAATGTGCTTACTCTGGATGCCAGCGCTCCATTATACACCTCACAAGGTGCATGTGCTTACTCTGGATGTCAGCGCTCCATTATACACCTCACAAGGTGCATGTGCTTACTCTGGGTGCCAGCGCTCCATTATACACCTCACAAGGTGCATGTGCTTACTCTGGGTGTCAGCGCTCCATTATACACCTTACAAAGTGCATGTGCTTACTCTGGGTGCCAGCGCTCCATTATACACCTCACAAGGTGCATGTGCTTACTAGAGATGAGCGGGTTCGGTTTCTCGGAAACCGAACCCCCCCGAACTTCAGCCTTTTTACACGGGTCCGAGGCAGACTCGGATCTTCCCGCCTTGCTCGGCTAACCCGAGCGCGCCCGAACGTCATCATCCCGCTGTCAGATTCTCGCGAGGCTCGTATTCTATCGCGAGACTCGGATTCTATATAAGGAGCCGCGCGTCGCCGCCATTTTCACACGTGCATTGAGATTGATAGGGAGAGGACGTGGCTGGCGTCCTCTCCGTTTAGAGTAGACTAGTGAGTAGAGAGTAGAGACACTTGATTTACTAATTTTGGGGAGCATATTAGGACGGAGTACTACTTGCTGATAGTGTGACCAGTGACCACCAGTTTAATTAATCCGTTCTCTGCCTGAAAAAAAACGATACACAGTGTGACACAGTCACATACCATATCTGTGCTCAGCCTCAGTGTGCCCTCAGTGTGCTGCATCATCTATGTAATACTGTATATCTGACTGTGCTGAGTGCTCACTGCTCACACAGCTTAATTGTGGGGGAGACTGGGGAGCAGTTATAGCAGGAGTACATATTTTAACAGTGCACACTTTTGCTGCCAGAGTGCCACTGTCAGTGCCAGTGTGACTGACCAGTGACCACTACTTGCTGATAGTGTGACCAGTGACCACCAGTTTAATTAATCCGTTCTCTGCCTGAAAAAAAACGATACACAGTGTGACACAGTCACATACCATATCTGTGCTCAGCCTCAGTGTGCCCTCAGTGTGCTGCATCATCTATGTAATACTGTATATCTGACTGTGCTGAGTGCTCACTGCTCACACAGCTTAATTGTGGTGGAGACTGGGGAGCAGTTATAGCAGGAGTACATATTTTAACAGTGCACACTTTTGCTGCCAGAGTGCCACTGCCAGTGCCAGTGTGACTGACCAGTGACCACTGACCACCAGTATATTGTGATTGTCTGCCTGAAAAAGTTAAACACTCGTAGTGTGGTGTTTTTATTCTATAAACGCATTCTGCTGACAGTGTCCAGCAGGTCCGTCATTATATAATATATACCTGTCCGGGAGCAGTAGTGATATATATATATTTTTTATATCATTATCATCCAGTCTATATTAGCAGCAGACGCAGTACGGTAGTCCACGGCTGTAGCTACCTCTGTGTCGGCAGTCGCTCGTCCATCCATAATTGTATACCACCTACCCGTGGTGTTTTTTTTTTCTATCTTCTTGATACTAGTAGCTTACTTTAGGAGTCTGCAGTGCTGAGCTGACAGTGTCCAGCAGGTCCGTCATTATATAATATATACCTGTCCGGCTGCAGTAGTGATATATATATATATTTTTAATATCATTATCATCCTATCTATATTAGCAGCAGACGCAGTACGGTAGTCCACGGCTGTAGCTACCTCTGTGTCGGCAGTCGCTAGTCCATCCATAATTGTATACCACCTACCTGTGGTGTTTTTTTTTTTTTTCTATCTTCTTGATACTACTAGTAGCTTACTTTAGGAGTCTGCAGTGCTAAATTGACAGTGTTCAGCAGGTCCGTCATTATATAATATATACCTGTCCTGCTGCAGTAGTGATATATATATATATTTTTTATATCATTATCATCCAGTCTATATTAGCAGCAGACGCAGTACGGTAGTCCACGGCTGTAGCTACCTCTGTGTCGGCAGTCGCTCGTCCATCCATAATTGTATACCACCTACCTGTGGTGTTTTTTTTCTTTTCTATCTTCTTGATACTAGTAGCTTACTTTAGGAGTCTGCAGTGCTGAGCTGACAGTGTCCAGCAGGTCCGTCATTATATAATATATACCTGTCCGGCTGCAGTAGTGATATATATATATATTTTTTATATCATTATCATCCAGTCTATATTAGCAGCAGACGCAGTACGGTAGTCCACGGCTGTAGCTACCTCTGTGTCGGCAGTCGCTCGTCCATCCATAATTGTATACCACCTACCCGTGGTGTTTTTTTTTTTTTCTATCTTCTTGATACTACTAGTAGCTTACTTTAGGAGTCTGCAGTGCTGAGCTGACAGTGTCCAGCAGGTCCGTCATTATATAATATATACCTGTCCGGCTGCAGTAGTGATATATATATATATTTTTTTTATATCATTATCATCCAGTCTATATTAGCAGCAGACGCAGTACGGTAGTCCACGGCTGTAGCTACCTCTGTGTCGGCAGTCGCTAGTCCATCCATAATTGTATACCACCTACCTGTGGTGTTTTTTTTTTTCTATCTTCTTGATACTACTAGTAGCTTACTTTAGGAGTCTGCAGTGCTGAGCTGACAGTGTCCAGCAGGTCCGTCATTATATAATATATACCTGTCCGGCTGCAGTAGTGATATATATATATATTTTTTATATCATTATCATCCAGTCTATATTAGCAGCAGACGCAGTACGGTAGTCCACGGCTGTAGCTACCTCTGTGTCGGCAGTCGCTCGTCAATCCATAAGTATACTAGTATCCATCCATCTCCATTGTTTACCTGAGGTGCCTTTTAGTTGTGCCTATTAAAATATGGAGAACAAAAATGTTGAGGTTCCAAAAATAGGGAAAGATCAAGATCCACTTCCACCTCGTGCTGAAGCTGCTGCCACTAGTCATGGCCGAGACGATGAAATGCCAGCAACGTCGTCTGCCAAGGCCGATGCCCAATGTCATAGTACAGAGCATGTAAAATCCAAAACACCAAATATCAGTAAAAAAAGAACTCAAAAATCTAAAATAAAATTGTCGGAGGAGAAGCGTAAACTTGCCAATATGCCATTTACCACACGGAGTGGCAAGGAACGGCTGAGGCCCTGGCCTATGTTCATGGCTAGTGGTTCAGCTTCACATGAGGATGGAAGCACTCAGCCTCTCGCTAGAAAAATGAAAAGACTCAAGCTGGCAAAAGCACAGCAAAGAACTGTGCGTTCTTCGAAATCACAAATCCACAAGGAGAGTCCAATTGTGTCGTTTGCGATGCCTGACCTTCCCAACACTGGACGTGAAGAGCATGTGCCTTCCACCATTTGCACGCCCCCTGCAAGTGCTGGAAGGAGCACCCGCAGTCCAGTTCCTGATAGTCAGATTGAAGATGTCAGTGTTGAAGTACACCAGGATGAGGAGGATATGGGTGTTGCTGGCGCTGGGGAGGAAATTGACCTGGAGGATTCTGATGGTGAGGTGGTTTGTTTAAGTCAGGCACCCGGGGAGACACCTGTTGTCCGTGCGAGGAATAGGGCCATTGACATGCCTGGTGAAAATACCAAAAAAATCAGCTCTTCGGTGTGGAAGTATTTCAACAGAAATGCGGACAACATTTGTCAAGCCGTGTGTTGCCTTTGTCAAGCTGTAATAAGTAGGGGTAAGGACGTTAACCACCTCGGAACATCCTCCCTTATACGTCACCTGCAGCGCATTCATCATAAGTCAGTGACAAGTTCAAAAACTTTGGGCGACAGCGGAAGCAGTCCACTGACCAGTAAATCCCTTCCTCTTGTAACCAAGCTCACGCAAATTACCCCACCAACTCCCTCAGTGTCAATTTCCTCCTTCCCCAGGAATGCCAATAGTCCTGCAGGCCATGTCACTGGCAATTATGACGAGTCCTCTCCTGCCTGGGATTCCTCCGATGCATCCTTGCGTATAACGCCTACTGCTGCTGGCGCTGCTGTTGTTGCTGCTGGGAGTCGATGGTCATCCCAGAGGGGAAGTCGTACTCGTAAGACCACTTTTACTACTTCCACCAAGCAATTGACTGTCCAACAGTCCTTTGCGAGGAAGATGAAATATCACAGCAGTCATCCTGCTGCAAAGCGGATAACTGAGGCCTTGGCATCCTGGGCGGTGAGAAACGTGGTTCCGGTATCCATCATTACTGCAGAGGCAACTAGAGACTTGTTGGAGGTACTGTGTCCCCGGTACCAAATACCATCTAGGTTCCATTTCTCTAGGCAGGCGATACCGAAAATGTACACAGACCTCAGAAAAAGACTCACCAGTGTCCTAAAAAATGCAGTTGTACCCAATGTCCACTTAACCACGGACATGTGGACAAGTGGAGCAGGGAAGGCTCAGGACTATATGACTGTGACAGCCCACTGGGTAGATGTATGGACTCCCGCCGCAAGAACAGCAGCGGCGGCACCAGTAGCAGCATCTCGCAAACGCCAACTCTTTCCTAGGCAGGCTACGCTTTGTATCACCGCTTTCCAGAATACGCACACAGCTAAAAACCTCTTACGGCAACTGAGGAAGATCATCCCAATTGGACTCTCCTGTGGATTTGTGGCATCGGACAACGCCAGCAATATTGTGTGTGCATTAAATATGGGCAAATTCCAGCACGTCCCATGTTTTGCACATACCTTGAATTTGGTGGTGCAGAATTATTTAAAAAACGAGAGGGGCGTGCAAGAGATGCTGTCGGTGGCCAGAAGAATTGCGGGACACTTTCGGCGTACAGGCACCACGTACAGAAGACTGGAGCACCACCAAAAACTACTGAACCTGCCCTGCCATCATCTGAAGCAAGAAGTGGTAACGAGGTGGAATTCAACCCTCTATATGCTTCAGAGGTTGGAGGAGCAGCAAAAGGCCATTCAAGCCTATACAACTGAGCACGATATAGGAGGTGGAATGCACCTGTCTCAAGCGCAGTGGAGAATGATTTCAACGTTGTGCAAGGTTCTGCAACCTTTTGAACTTGCCACACGTGAAGTCAGTTCAGACACTGCCAGCCTGAGTCAGGTCATTCCCCTCATCAGGCTTTTGCAGAAGAAGCTGGAGACATTGAAGGAGGAGCTAACACAGAGCGATTCCGCTAGGCATGTGGGACTTGTGGATGGAGCCCTTAATTCGCTTAACAAGGATTCACGGGTGGTCAATCTGTTGAAATCAGAGCACTACATTTTGGCCACCGTGCTCGATCCTAGATTTAAAACCTACCTTGGATCTCTCTTTCCGGCAGACACAAGTCTGCTGGGGTTCAAAGAACTGCTGGTGACAAAATTGTCAAGTCAAGCGGAACGCGACCTGTCAACATCTCCTCCTTCACATTCTCCCGCAACTGGGGGTGCGAGGAAAAGGCTCAGAATTCCGAGCCCACCCGCTGGCGGTGATGCAGGGCAGTCTGGAGCGACTGCTGATGCTGACATCTGGTCCGGACTGAAGGACCTGACAACGATTACGGACATGTCGTCTACTGTCACTGCATATGATTCTCTCCCCATTGAAAGAATGGTGGAGGATTATATGAGTGACCGCATCCAAGTAGGCACGTCACACAGTCCGTACTTATACTGGCAGGAAAAAGAGGCAATTTGGAGGCCCTTGCACAAACTGGCTTTATTCTACCTAAGTTGCCCTCCCACAAGTGTGTACTCCGAAAGAGTGTTTAGTGCCGCCGCTCACCTTGTCAGCAATCGGCGTACGAGGTTACATCCAGAAAATGTGGAGAAGATGATGTTCATTAAAATGAATTATAATCAATTCCTCCGTGGAGACATTGACCAGCAGCAATTGCCTCCACAAAGTACAAAGGGAGCTGAGATGGTGGATTCCAGTGGGGACGAATTGATAATCTGTGAGGAGGGGGATGTACACGGTGATATATCGGAGGATGATGATGAGGTGGACATCTTGCCTCTGTAGAGCCAGTTTGTGCAAGGAGAGATTAATTGCTTCTTTTTTGGTGGGGGTCCAAACCAACCCGTCATTTCAGTCACAGTCGTGTGGCAGACCCTGTCACTGAAATGATGGGTTGGTTAAAGTGTGCATGTCCTGTTTATACAACATAAGGGTGGGTGGGAGGGCCCAAGGACAATTCCATCTTGCACCTCTTTTTTCTTTCATTTTTCTTTGCGTCATGTGCTGTTTGGGGGGTGTTTTTTGGAAGGGCCATCCTGCGTGACACTGCAGTGACACTCCTAGATGGGCCAGGTGTTTGTGTCGGCCACTAGGGTCGCTTAGCTTACTCACACAGCTACCTCATTGCGCCTCTTTTTTTCTTTGCGTCATGTGCTGTTTGGGGAGTGTTTTTTGGAAGGGCCATCCTGCGTGACACTGCAGTGCCACTCCTAGATGGGCCAGGTGTTTGTGTCGGCCACTAGGGTCGCTTAGCTTACTCACACAGCTACCTCATTGCGCCTCTTTTTTTCTTTGCGTCATGTGCTGTTTGGGGAGTGTTTTTTGGAAGGGCCATCCTGCGTGACACTGCAGTGCCACTCCTAGATGGGCCAGGTGTTTGTGTCGGCCACTAGGGTCGCTTAGCTTACTCACACAGCTACCTCATTGCGCCTCTTTTTTTCTTTGCGTCATGTGCTGTTTGGGGAGTGTTTTTTGGAAGGGCCATCCTGCGTGACACTGCAGTGCCACTCCTAGATGGGCCAGGTGTTTGTGTCGGCCACTAGGGTCGCTTAGCTTACTCACACAGCTACCTCATTGCGCCTCTTTTTTTCTTTGCGTCATGTGCTGTTTGGGGAGTGTTTTTTGGAAGGGCCATCCTGCGTGACACTGCAGTGCCACTCCTAGATGGGCCAGGTGTTTGTGTCGGCCACTTGGGTCGCTTAGCTTAGCCATCCAGCGACCTCGGTGCAAATTTTAGGACTAAAAATAATATTGTGAGGTGTGAGGTGTTCAGAATAGACTGAAAATGAGTGGAAATTATGGTTATTGAGGTTAATAATACTTTGGGATCAAAATGACCCCCAAATTCTATGATTTAAGCTGTTTTTTAGGGCTTTTTGAAAAAAACACCCGAATCCAAAACACACCCGAATCCGACAAAAAAAATTCGGTGAGGTTTTGCCAAAACGCGTTCGAACCCAAAACACGGCCGCGGAACCAAACCCAAAACCAAAACACAAAACCCGAAAAATTTCCGGTGCTCATCACTAGTGCTTACTCTGGATGTCAGCGCTCCATTATACACCTCACAAGGTGCATGTGCTTACTCTGGGTGCCAGCGCTCCATTATACACCTCACAAGGTGAATGTGCTTACTCTGGGTGTCAGCGCTCCATTATACACCTCACAAGGTGCATGTGCTTACTCTGGGTGTCAGCGCTCCATTATACACCTCACAAGGTGCATGTGCTTACTCTGGGTGCCAGCGCTCCATTATACACCTCACAAGGTGCATGTGCTTACTCTGGGTGCCAGCGCTCCATTATATACCTCACAAGGTGCATGTGCTTACTCTGGGTGCCAGCGCTCCATTATACACCTCACAAGGTGCATGTGCTTACTCTGGGTGCCAGCGCTCCATTATACACCTCACAAGGTGCATGTACTTACTCTGGGTGTCAGCGCTCCATTATACACCTCACAAGGTGCATGTACTTACTCTGGGTGCCAGCGCTCCATTATACACCTCACAAGGTGCATGTGCTTACTCTGGGTGCCAGCGCTCCATTATACACCTCACAAGGTGCATGTACTTACTCTGGGTGTCAGCGCTCCATTATACACCTCACAAGGTGCATGTACTTACTCTGGGTGTCAGCGCTCCATTATACACCTCACAAGGTGCATGTACTTACTCTGGGTGCCAGCGCTCCATTATACACCTCACAAGGTGCATGTGCTTACTCTTTGTGCCAGCGCTCCATTATACACCTCACAAGGTGCATGTACTTACTCTGGGTGTCAGCGCTCCATTATACACCTCACAAGGTGCATGTACTTACTCTGGGTGTCAGCGCTCCATTATACACCTCACAAGGTGCATGTACTTACTCTGGGTGCCAGCGCTCCATTATACACCTCACAAGGTGCATGTGCTTACTCTTTGTGCCAGCGCTCCATTATACACCTCACAAGGTGCATGTGCTTACTCTGGGTGCCAGCGCTCCATAATACACTTCTGCATCCACCAGGTGGGAGTATGAGGGCCTGCCTGTTTAGTCTGTTCTTGGCCCTACAATTTCTGATGGCAGCCCTGAATGTACAGTAGGTACTGTATGCCCTTAACCACTTAACTGACGATTTATTTAGCAAAAAAACGCTCCGAAATTGTCTGTTTTTTTTTATGAGTGAATTAGGTGAAGAACATGAATTTAACTGCCATTGTCTGCAGCCGCTGGAGGGGACAGATCCTGCCGTGCTGACCGATCAGCAGTGATCGGCAGCACGGCAGGCACGGGGAGAGTGCAGGGAGGCAGAGGGACCTTCCGGTCCCTCTGACAGCAGCAGCGGAGGGAAGTTTCTCTTCCCTGCCGCAGCTAACACTCTCTATCTGACTGGTCGCATCCTGTGCAGCCAGGTCAGATAGAGCACTTGCAGGCATGGTCGCATCTGATGCGACCATGCCAGGCAAGTGGTTAAGCAACTCTTTTCGATTGAAATGGACATTCGGCCATTCTTGCCAACTTTTTTTCTGGAAGCAGGAGAGCTGTCTGCTCTTCCGGGGCTGTAAGGGACTACCCGAAAAATCGCGAGTCTCCCACTTCTTCCATGATGGTAAGCAAGTAAGCATTGGTCTCTTACCTATGCTGTACATTTTTAATAAATGTATAATTTTTTTCACCTTTATCTGCAAATGCTAATCCTTGCTGTCTGTTGTCAGTATCTTGCACCGAGTTGTCATACTCTTTTTTTTTTTTTTTCTCTCTACCGGTATCGATTGCTATCTCTTTTCTTACCCATATACTTATATACTTACAGTAGTTGCAATAGGGGGTGCACAGGTCCAGATAGGATTAACGTAAACACACTCACATCTTATCCAAGGTTAAAGTGAAAAACCAGCACTCGCCTTCATTTTCCAAAAGGCTTTATTTTAAAAGCTTGGCAAACATACAGACTGGCATGTTGGTAGGCAGCTGTTTCAACTGAGCCATTTCAGACCTGAGCCACTTACTAGTAGACTGGTAGCCTAACAGAAGTGACATCACCAAATACCCTAAATCATACTGTTCGATGCTTATATCAAATCAATATTCAAAAACATGCATCTCCACAATAATACAACATTTATAATATAAACAAACATATATATATATATATATATATATATATATATATATATATAACTAATATATATACAACTAATACAGGTTGAGTATCCCATATCCAAATATTCCGAAATACGGAATATTCCGAAATACGGACTTTTTTGAGTGAGAGTGAGATAGTGAAACCTTTGTTTTTTGATGACTCAATGTACACAAACTTTGTTAATACACAAAGTTATTAAAAATATTGTATTAAATGACCTTCAAGCTGTGTGTATAAGGTGTATATGAAACATAAATGAATTATGTGAATGTACACACACTTTGTTTAATGTACAAAGTTATAAAAAATATTGGCTAAAATGACCTTCAGGCTGTCTGTATAAGGTGTATATGAAACATAAGTGCATTCTGTGCTTAGATTTAGGTCCCATCACCATGATATCTCATTATGGCATGCTATTATTCCAAAATGCGGAAAAATCCGATATCCAAAATACCTCTGGTCCCAAGCATTTTGGATAAGGGATACTCAACCTGTATATATATATATATATATATATATATATATATATATGTGTGTGTGTAGCGTAGTGGCGGCACTCCCAGCCTTACTTTCAAACAAGGTGCTTTATTTCAACGTTTCGGGAACCCATCCCGTCGTCAGGAAAAACTGTTTTTCCTGACGATTGGACGGGTTCCCGAAACGTTGAAATAAAGCACCTTGTTTGAAAGAAAGTCTGGGAGTGCCGCCACTACGCTACACATATTAGAGAAACACTCTCATGAAGGGCACCCTGAGCAAGTAAAGAAGGCTTACACCAGCGAGTGCGGGGTGATTTGGATCATATATATATATATATATATATATATTTCTCTGGCTGGGTCCACAGGATTATCCACAGGATAACATTGGGATATGGTTGAGCGACAGCGGAAATGGCACCAACACGGTCACAAGCTTTCTGGCCTCCCAGGATGCATCGGGGCCTCACCATATAGTCCCGCCCACTGACTCAGTCAGATCAGTTTTTTGCTTGCTGCGGCAGGAAGCCGCATGGTCACAGGGCTGCTGTGAATAAAGCAGCCTCAAGCTTTTTGTTATTTTATTTTTATAGACTTACTTTTTTTGAGCAACTTTTCTTAATAGCATCTTAAATGCATACTGGAATAAATCGCTCCAACAACTCCCCACCGGGTCGCAACAACGCTTACCTTCGCGGTAATAGTGCTGTCTCGACGGGCGTCTGTGTCGGATGTTCTAGCAGGTCCAGCGAACGTAACCAGGCTGTGGCCGGAGCATGGGGGGACGGTAAGTCTATGGATTTCCTCTTACCAGGGGGGTCCGGACACAGTTACACTGATTTGGTGGAGACTACAAACAGTGTGTTGATGCGCCGAACATCTCGAGTGCGACAGCGCTACGCTCTAGGGATCATAGGCGACAGGACTAGGTAGAGGCCGCGATCGTCAGGGGGATTAAGACGCTCTCCTGGCCGCCCATCCTCCGAGTTCATGGCCAGTTTCCGCGCGTCTCTCATTTCATGAACGGAATGACCTCACTTCCGGCTCAGATGCTACCACGAGGGTACTCGGTCGCAGCTTAGACGCTGCGGTTGTGTACACTAGAGATACCGCCTAGACCGAGTCGCAGGCCTTAGCGTCTGCATACACGTGGAAGTCGCTGAGCGTCCGTGTCCGTCAGTGAGCGACTGTGTCCGTTATCAGTTATCAGGAGCGGTAGTGTACATCAGTTGCGTCTAAATCCACTCAGCGTCTTACGAGCGCATTTGCTTGGATATGGAAGTGTGGTGAGTCTCCCTGTATCCCGCTCTCCAGAAGAAGGGTATACAGTACTAAAAATTCTCTCTACTTGTTAGTATGAATAGTTAATTTTTAGTACATATTGCATATGAGATCTGTATATTACTGTGTTTTCTGCATGTAATGTTGAAAAAGAACCAGTTAAAAACAGAAGTACAATTTTCCTACTTATTTATAAGTTGTAATGGGGGTTGTTTTCTCATATGACAATGTCTAATGCTTTAACATGGGACTGACTGCTAGTATGAGTGCTGACTTTTTTGTGTAATGTCAGTCCTGTTCTGACCCTCAATTCAGGTGCACTGTGGTCAGATTGAATTCACTTCTATATACTCATATATAGGTGATTTTCAGTCACAAATTGTGTAGTCATTAACAGATTATTACCATGTCTGTGAGCGGCAAAAGTGACAAGGAGAATTTATCAAGCACTCCTACATCCCTAACATGCTTATCTTGTAAGACAGGGTTAATTGATGTGGATCAATTAGTCACTTATGAGGGCTTGTGTGCGAACTGTTTTGCTTTTCAGCAAAGTAAAAAACAGGAGTTGGTTCAGCCACCAACAGAGCCACCATGGAATATGTTCGCAAAGACTCTATCTTCAGTAGTGGACAGGTTAGCTCCGGTCGCACCACCTCAAGGGTTAGGTTACACTATTAACCCATACATGCAGCTCCCTACCTACGGCTTGGTTCCAGTAGCCTCTACAAGCAACCAAGGGACAGGTAAGACTAAGACAGATGATGATACAGTATATTCAGATACTCCGTATGATGATCAGTCGCAGAGTTTAGTTCAGAGGATGTAGCTGAACTTATTAATGCTGTGAAGGCTGTTCTCTCTTTGGAAGAGCCAGCTAAAACAGTGTTAAAATCTAAAGCACCTGTGTTTAAACGAACAAAATCAGTGAAAACTGAATTCCCAGCGTCAGATGAACTGACGGAAATGATGGATGAGTCTTGGGCGACGCCCAGTAAGAAATATAAGATTCCGAAAAGATGGAATTCTTATTATCCATTTCCTGCTGCGGATTGTTCGAAAAGAGAAGTTCCTCCAAAAGTAGATGCACATGTTCTGCGACTTGTGCATAAATCTGCTTTACCAGTGTCATCTACCTCACTGAATGATGTCACAGACAGATGGGTAGATAGCTTTTTGAAAAACTTATTTTCTCTAGTAGGAGCAGTGGTAAGACCTGCTATGGCTTCGGCCTGGATAGCAAAGGCAATGGGAGAATGGATAGAGGAACTAGAAAATGATATCTCTTCTCCTACTTCGTAGCAAGAGTACCTTTTAAGCCGTTTATGACAATCTGCCCAATACTTAGAAGAAGCAGCAATTGATATGGGTATAGTTGCTTCTAAAGCTTCAGCCTTGACAGTAGCCGCTCGCAGAGCAGTTTGGCTACATACCTGGAAAGCAGATGCGGAATCCAAAAAAGAATTGGAAGCATTGCCTAGGGGTAGGAAGCAGTGGGCTAGCAAAAAGTCAGCTTCCAAGCCTGAACAGAAACCATCAGCCTGAACAGATGGGCCTCCGCCTGGAGGATTCCAGGGTTGGGGGCCGACTCCTTCATTTTGCACACATATGGCAACAGTCAACAACAGATGCTTGGGTGCAGAAGGTGGTATCTCAGGGGTATGGGTTCCCATTCAGGAGGCAGCCTCCTCAAAGATTTTTTTGCACCAGCCCGTCTCGTATAGAGTCGAAGGCCAATGCCCTGCAAGAAGCAGTCCGAAAATTACTGCAGTCAGGTGTGATTGTCCCAGTACCTCCATCACAAAGGGGACAGGGGTTTTACTCCAATCTGTTTCTGATCCAGAAACCAAATGGGTCAAATCGACCAATTCTCAATCTAAAAATGTTGAACAAATACATTTGGATCCCGAAGTTCCACATGGAGACGTTACGCTCCATAATGTTGGCCATGGAACTGGGAGATTACATGGTATCTCTGGATGTACGGGATGCTTACCTACATGTGCCTATAGCACTGTCTCATCAGTGTTACCTCAGGTTTGCCATCCTTCAGGAACATTTTCAGTTCCAAGCTTTGCCCTTCGGGCTAGCAACAGCACCCAGGATGTTTACCAAGATCATGGTGGTTATGGCAGTTTGTCTGCGCAAATAGGGGATAATATTCCCATACCTCGACAACCTGTTAATCTTAGCACAATCGCAAGATTTACTCCTGAGCCATCTTCAACAGACAATAGTTTGTTTACAGAGACACAGGTGGCTCATAAATTGGGAAAAGTCGTCTCTGAATCCGTCACAGCGGATGGCTCATTTGGCGGCCATATTGGATTCAGACCTACAGAAAGTTCTCTTACCAGAGAAAAAGATAGCCAAGGTGCAGGTCATGGCTCAGGAAGCATTGTACACCCAGACAATGTCAGTCCATGCAGCAATGCGACTGTTTGGTCTGATGGTATCAACCTTCGACATAGTGGAATTTGCGCAATTCCACTCCAGACCATTGCAGCACCTTATTCTGACCAAATGGATAAAAAAATGATAAAAAAGCAGGTGATAAAGTTTCCAGTAAACGTAAAACGGTCTCTAGCGTGGTGGCTACAAACAGACCATTTAAGCAAGGGGAGACCCTTTTGGATAAAAGAATGGCAAGTCCTGACAACAGATGCCAGCCTGCAAGGCTGGGGTGCGGTACTCGGAAGCCTTTGGTTCCAGGGAAAATGGACCGCAAGGGAAAGTCACCTGCCGATAAATCTGTTGGAAATAAGGGCCATTTACTTGGCTCTAGTTCAGGCAAAGGACAGTCTGCAAGCAAGACCGGTCCAGATTCGCTCAGACAATGCGACAGCAGTAGCGTACCTCAATCATCAAGGAGGAACTCACAGCAGGAGACTAATGGAGGAGGTAACTCCCATTCTAAGATGGGCAGAACTCCATCTCCCAGCATTGGGGGTCATTCCGAGTTGTTCGCTCTGTAAATTTCTTCGCATCACAGCGATTTTCCGCTTAGTGCGCATGCGCAATGTCCGCACTGCGACTGCGCCAAGTAAATTTGCTATGCAGTTAGGAATTTTACTCACGGTTTTTTCTTCGTACTGGTGATCGTAATGTGATTGACAGGAAGTGGGTGTTTCTGGACGGAAACTGGCCGTTTTATGGGTGTGTGCGAAAAAACGCTACCGTTTCTGGAAAAAACGCGGGAGTGGCTGGAGAAACGGAGGAGTGTCTGGGCGAACGCTGGGTGTGTTTGTGACGTCAAAGCAGGAACGACAAGCACTGAACTGATCGCAGATGCCGAGTAAGTCTCGAGTTACTCAGAAACTGCACAGAGATGTCTTATCGCAATATTGCGAATCTTTCGTTCGCAATTTTGATAAGCTAAGATTCACTCCCAGTAGGCGGCGGCTTAGCGTGTGCAAAGCTGCTAAAAGCAGCTTGCGAGCGAACAACTCGGAATGACCCCCATTGTCAGCAGTATTTGTCCCAGGTGTTCTGAACTGGGAAGCGTATTTTCTCAGTCGACACACCATTCAGGAAACCGAATGGGCATTACACCCAGATGTGTTTCAGACACTAGTGAACAGATGGGGTCTACCAGAGATAGACCTCATGGCGTCTCGTCTAAACAACAAAGTTCCAAGGTACGGATCGAGAACAAGGGACCCGGGAGCGGTCCTGACAGATGCACTGTCAGTAGAATGGAAATTTCATCTGGCGTATCTGTTCCGTCCAATATCTCTGTTACCCAGAGTAGTGAGAAAAATAAAGCAAGCAAAGGGAGCAATAATTCTAATAGCTCCAGCTTGGCCAAGAAGGCATTGGTACACAGATCTGCTAAGAATGTCAGTGGAAGCACCGATACTGCTCCCTCAACGTCCAGATCTGCTAATGCAGGGTCCTTGTTGTCACAGCCATCTGGATTGGCTCTCTTTGATGGCGTGGCTGTTGAAACCTCTATCTTAGAAGCAAGAGGATTTTCGAAACAAGTAATCCAAACTATGCTTAGAGCAAGAAAGCCTTTTCCAGCGCGTGTGTATCATAGAATATGGAAAGCCTATATTCATTGGTGTACTGGAAAAAATTTGAATCCAAGATCTTTTAAAGTATCCAGGATTTTGGATTTCCTTCAAGCAGGATTGGATAAAGGTTTGCAAGTTGCTTCCTTGAGAGTTCAAGTATCAGCATTAACTGTATGGTTTCAGCGAAAGATTGCTGATTTACAGGATGTACGTACTTTCTTTCAGGGAGTTGTACACATTCAACCTCCATTTGTTCCTCCTGCAGCTCCCTGGGATTTGAATTTAGTTCTTAAATTTCTCCAGGGTCCTCCGTTTGAGCCCCTTAAGAGAGCAGATCTTAAATGGTTAACGGCTAAAGTGCTTTTTCTACTGGCAATGGCATCAGCCAGAAGAGTGTCAGATTTAGGAGCATTATCGTGTAAGTCTCCTTTCCTAAGTTTTTTTCCAGACAGAGCAGTTCTCAGAACGAGATCTGGTTATCTTCCAAAGGTGGTTTCAAAGTTTCACCTGAATGAAGAGATTATAGTCCCAGTTTTTCAGGTACTGGGACTATCAGCAGGAGAAGCGTCGCTGGACGTAGTCCGAGCCTTAAGAATCTACGTAGATCGTACTTGTGCCATCAGAAAAACAGATTCTCTCTTCATCCTCTACGGATTCCATAGAATAGGATGGCCTGCTAGTAAACAGACGCTGGCGAGATGGCTCCGAATGGTAATATAAGAAGCTTATTCTCATGCAGATCTCCCTACTCCGGCTAATGTCTCTGCACACTCTACACGTAGGGTAGGTCCTTCATGGGCAGCACAACAGGGTGCTTCAGCAGAACAGATATGTAAGGCATCCACATGGTTTTCCATAAACACATACATCAGACATTATGCCTTGGATACTTTTGCCTCTCATGACGCAGACTTCGGGCGAAAGGTCCTCCTGTGAAATCAGGAGCGTCCCCACCACTAAAATTGGCTTTGGGAATCCCAATGTTATCCTGTGGATAATCCTGTGGACCCAGCCAGAGAAATAGACGTTATGGTAAGAACTTACCGTTGATAACGTGATTTCTCTTATGTCCACAGGTATCCACAGGGATCCCACCCTGACGCACCTGATTTGAGGATTTAGACAATCACTAAACCTCTTCCTTCTTGTATGGAAGGGTGTGCATGTGTGTTCTTATCGCCTAAACAGGTCTCTACCTGATGCTCCTGCCTAAATCGCTGTGGAAAGAACTGATCTGACTGAGTCAGTGGGCGGGACTATATGGTGAGGCCCCAATGCATCCTGGGAGGCCAGAAAGCTCTTGACCGTGTTGGTGCCATTTCCGCTGTCGCTCAACCATATCCCAATGTTATCCTGTGGATACCTGTGGACATAAGAGAAATCACGTTATCAACGGTAAGTTCTTACCATAACGTCTATATATATATATATATATTTATACACACACTGTATATATACATATATATATATATATATATATATATACAGTGGTGGGATTCAGCCGGTTCGCACCGGTTCTTCAGAACCGATACCTAAAGTTAGGTATGGTTCTTAGAACCGGTTGCTAATTGCGTGGATGCTCCCGGGCCTGAGCACCCATGGACCGCGAGGAGCACCCATGGAATCCGCCGCTGCCCCAGTAGCACTAGCCGCCGCTGCCTGCGCAGTAGATTGAGACACTGGGGGCTGCGGAAGTGCTTCTGTACCATAGCAATGTAAAAAAAAAACAACCAAAAATGGCCGCCGCCAAGGAGGAGACAGTTGCTAGAGGTCACATTTGACCTCTAGCACCTGTCTCCTCGGCGGCGGGCATTTTAAGAGGGTGTTTTTTTTACACTGCTGTGACTGCTATGGTACAGAAGCGCTTCCGCAGCCCCCAGCGCGTCTCAATCTACTGCGGGGGCTGCGGGGGCTAGCAGTAACCACTGAAGTCCGCACCCACCCTTCTCAACTTTACTGGGGCAGCGGCCAGGAGATACCTGGAAACACGCAGGAAACCCCTGACAACGCACAGGAGACCCCTAGCAACGCACATGAAACCCCTGGCAACGCACCTGAGACCCCTAGCAACATGCATGAAACCCCTGGCAACGCACAGGAGAACCCTAGCAACGCGCATGAAAACCCTGGCAACGCACAGGAGACCCCTAGCAACGCGCATGAAACCCCTGGCAACGCACCTGAGACCCCTAGCAACGCGCATGAAACCCCTGGCAACGCACAGGAGACCCCTAGCAACGCGCATGAAACCCCTGGCAACGCACCTGAGACCCCTAGCAACATGCATGAAACCCCTGGCAACGCACAGGAGAACCCTAGCAACGCGCATGAAACCCCTGGCAACGCACAGGAGACCCCTAGCAACATGCATGAAACCCCTGGCAATGCACAGGAGACCCCTAGCAACGCGCATGAAACCCCTGGCAACGCACAGGAGACCCCAGGCAATGTAAGTGGCATTATTGTGTGTGGGCATAAAATGGTGTCAGGACCATAACTGTGTGTATCATAAATAATATGTAATTGGCATTACAGTGTGTGGCATAACGCATAATGGGTGTTATTTGAGTATTAAATGCATGAATTATTAAACTACCTTTCGGTATACTTAAAATGGTCATTAGAACATAGAACCGGTTGTTAATTTATTTGAATCCCACCACTGTATATATATGTACGTATATGTTCAATACCAAATGATGCTGGGAACTAGTGTACACTAATAATTTCTCTGAAGACAACACAAAGTGCACTAAGCATACAGTTTAAAGACGCTAAATATTTCAATTAAATATAACAGTCAATAAATGAGTCTTGATGAAGCATAATCCAAATCTCACTTACATAATGGCCCTCATTCCGAGTCGTTCGCTCGGTATATTTCATCGCATCGCAGTGAAATTCCGCTTAGTACGCATGCACAATATTCGCACTGCGACTGTGCCAAGTAATTTAACAATGAAGATAGTATTTTTACTCACGGCTTTTTCTTCGCTCCGGCGATCGTAATGTGATTGACAGGAAATGGGTGTTACTGGGCGGAAACACGGCGTTTCAGGGGCGTGTGGTTAAAAACGCTACCGTTTCCGGAAAAAACGCAGGAGTGGCCGGAGAAACGGAGGAGTGTCTGGGCGAACGCTGGGTGTGTTTATGACGTCAAACCAGGAACGACAAGCACTGAACTGATCGCAGATGCCGAGTAAGTCTGAAGCTACTCTGAAACTGCTAAGTAGTTTGTAATCGCAATATTGCGAATACATCGGTCGCAATTTTAAGAAGCTAAGATTCACTCCCAGTAGGCGGCGGCTTAGCGTGTGTAACTCTGCTAAAATCGCCTTGCGAGCGATCAACTCGGAATGAGGGCCTATACACGGAAGCAATTGTGGTAGGCAACATCTTGAGGTGACACTAGTTTAACCATGTCAGTAGCACCAAGTTCGCAGGCGGAAATCAAATGCGTTCCAGTGCAGTGCCGCCTCAGAGCCAAATCCGCAATTGGAAGTGGCACACGCATCAGTGCTGGGAGTACCTGATGCAGAACTATTCCCAGAATTGCTAAATCTATGCTAACTGCATAGTATTCATGAGACAACATGGGTCCTAATTAGCCACATCTAAGTGATACTTAGCGTGATAAAGCCACTGTTGGCCTGATTCAGAGATGTATCGCATAGGCGTGCGCAGCACATTTTATTAGGAGGTGCACTGTCAGAGGGGTGTGTCTAGCACCGCCTTTTGGGCGTGTCTAGCACCATCTATTGAGGTCAACGCATATAAAATATCCACCCTTGTACCAATCCTAATAATGCAGATGCATTGTCAGATGTTGTGGTGTGCACCAAACAAACACCCCTGATGGCACTCACTGCAATTACACTCCTCCTCCTCAGCCTGGCATTTTTTCCTTGGGCGGTGAGCACAAGAACAAACCTCCAAAATCCATTTGTCTTGGAACTGTAGCACCTAATTATAAGGTGAAAAACCACAGTATAAAGTTGAAATACTAAGGGCACCAATCTACCGAGAGCAATTTAGGAACGGGCATATAGGATTGACTAAATCTGTGTATTATCACATTTCAGTGGGTGAGATACTTGTTTTTAAAGTCATTTTATTTAACAAATGATGTGCAATATGTAATGGTTTTTAATAATATTAAATTGTGTTAATAATTCATACCAGAATTGTGTATTCACATAAGCGCTGGTTTAGGTTATTGTATTTGTTGTATTACGAAGACTGACTATCTCCACTCAGCAGCCGCTAGGTAGAAGCAAACCACATCAGCGCCTTAACTACCATTTGGTATAACTTCTCTTGCTCCTCAGTGGCTGGCATTGGCATAGCATAAAAGGAGTGAGGTGGGCGTGCGAGCAGCATGACGTAATCACTTCACAGCACGCTGTTTTTGTACATGGAAGTAGAGCAGGAAATCTGAAAGCCGGTGGCAGTGGCACCCTTGATTAACCCAGGCGTCCGGTCAGTAATGCAGTCCTGACAGGGTGCAGCGCAGAGGGGACAGTAATCAGCCTGCTCGGCGATCGCTGCATCAGGCATGTGAGATCGGGGTGCCAGACATTAGGGGGTGCCTGTGCGCACCAGGCACCCCACCTGCGCACACCTAAGGATGTATGCTAATGCAGCTGCAAGTGCGGCGTTCTCCAACTGTGATATCAGCAAGTAAGGCTGACGCCCAGAAATTAAAAGAGATCCCAACTAGAGCGACCGCAACTCATTCTCAATTGCATACACATACGAAGCTTATACGCAAGAACGGGAAATATCGACTGCTCGAGTAGGTCTATGGCACCGGAGACTGATGCAGCAGTAGTCACAGAGGCACCATGTTTTTGTACGCTAGAGTCTGCGACTAACATCAGACACACAGAAAATGACTATGACACGCCTTCATTTTTACAACCAGCCCCTGCTAACACCATGTTACACCCCAAAACAGTCACTTCCTGTCAGTTACAATTGCGATGGAATGATAATTGCAAGTGGGATCGCAGAAGCAACATCAGCACATGCACAGTCTGACGATAATTGCTCAGTTACGTGGAACATCTTTGCATTTATCTCTGAATCAGGCCCTGTGTCATAAATGAAAAAATACTCCAAAGCATAAAAGGCTACAACCAGAAGGGTTACAATTAGTTGTGGCCAAATTAGTCACCCATAAGTAAAGTATTATGGGGATCATTCTGACCCGTTCGCTCGCTGCTTTTTATCGCAGCCGAGCAAACGGGTACCCACTGCGCATGCACCGGCGCCGTAGTGCGCCGGCGCATGCAATCCGGCCAAAGGCCGTAGCTGGGCTGCGATCGCCTCTGCCTGATTGACAGGCAGAGGAGGTCACTGGGCGGGAGGGGGCGGAACGGCAGCGTTTGGCCGCCGTTTTGTGGGTGCGGTTCGGCCAACGCAGGCGTGGCCGTACTGTGCGGGGAGCGTCCTGCAACGGCTGTGTGATGTCATGCGCAGTTGCTGCGGGCCGGGGAGCGACGAGTAGCTCCCGGCCAGCACGCTAAAGTTGCGCTGGTCGGGAGCTACTCTTGAAGAGCAAAGGCATCGCCGCTGTGCGATGCCTTTGCACTTCTGCGGGGAAAGGGGGGGCGGCATTGACATGCGGTGCGGACTAGCCCTGTGCTGGGCGTCCCCCCGCATATCAGTGTGGATGATCGTAGCTGTGCTAAATTTAGCACAGCTATGATCAACTCGGAATGACCCCCTATATTACAACAAGGGGACGCTCAAATTACACATATACAGACGATACTGTATCTATAAATACAAGAATGCCAGCCCACAAAGATCCTATCTAGTGCGTGATCAAAGTATATATGAGGCCAGGGGCTATATATACAGACATATACTGCTGCGCCACATCATTGAATAGGTCAGAACAGCATACAATAGGAAATATATATATAAAAATTATATATGTATACACATACATATTATATATATCATGCCTCCCAACATCTTCAGAAGGCAAAGAGGGACTGATAAGGGGGAGGGGCCTATGGAAAACGGGGCGTGCCTTCATGGGGGTGCCATGATCGTGAGCCACACCCCTGTTTATGTCACTGAGGGGCATTTCCAGTGCTCTGTGAGCTACTGGCATGCACCCAGTCCTTCTGTCTCCGGTGACTAGACTGTGCACATGCACACAGTGTCTTTTCACCGCTGCTCCGCTAAGCAGAGCAGCAAGTGACAGGAGCCTCCCAAATGCCCCCCCTCCCCCACCGCGGGGCACTGCAACCTGCGGGTGGGACAGCGATGCAGTCCCCAAAAAACGGGAATGTCCCATGAAAAGATTTGGTTTCGTATAACCTGCTTTTAGGGAGTCTGGCATCAGGAACCAGGTTAATAATAGAGATGAGCGCCTGAAATTTTTCGGGTTTTGTGTTTTGGTTTTGGGTTCGGTTCCGCGGCCGTGTTTTGGGTTCGAACGCGTTTTGGCAAAACCTCACCGAATTTTTTTTGTCGGATTCGGGTGTGTTTTGGATTCGGGTGTTTTTTTCAAAAAACACTAAAAAACAGCTTAAATCATAGAATTTGGGGGTCATTTTGATCCCAAAGTATTATTAACCTCAAAAACCATAATTTACACTCATTTTCAGTCTATTCTGAATACCTCACACCTCACAATATTATTTTTAGTCCTAAAATTTGCACCGAGGTCGCTGTGTGAGTAAGATAAGCGACCCTAGTGGCCGACACAAACACCGGGCCCATCTAGGAGTGGCACTGCAGTGTCACGCAGGATGTCCCTTCCAAAAAACCCTCCCCAAACAGCACATGACGCAAAGAAAAAAAGAGGCGCAATGAGGTAGCTGTGTGAGTAAGATTAGCGACCCTAGTGGCCGACACAAACACCGGGCCCATCTAGGAGTGGCACTGCAGTGTCACGCAGGATGGCCCTTCCAAAAAACCCTCCCCAAACAGCACATGACGCAAAGAAAAAAAGAGGCGCAATGAGGTAGCTGTGTGAGTAAGATTAGCGACCCTAGTGGCC
Source organism: Pseudophryne corroboree (assembly GCF_028390025.1). NCBI lineage: Eukaryota > Metazoa > Chordata > Amphibia > Anura > Myobatrachidae > Pseudophryne > Pseudophryne corroboree. The sequence goes on from NC_086444.1 coordinate 968,986,370, forward strand.
GACACAAACACCGGGCCCATCTAGGAGTGGCACTGCAGTGTCACGCAGGATGTCCCTTCCAAAAAACCCTCCCCAATCAGCACATGATGCAAAGAAAAAGAAAAGAAAAAAGAGGTGCAAGATGGAATTGTCCTTGGGCCCTCCCACCCACCCTTATGTTGTATAAACAAAACAGGACATGCACACTTTAACCAACCCATCATTTCAGTGACAGGGTCTGCCACACGACTGTGACTGATATGACGGGTTGGTTTGGACCCCCCCCAAAAAAGAAGCAATTAATCTCTCCTTGCACAAACTGGCTCTACAGAGGCAAGATGTCCACCTCATCTTCACCCTCCGATATATCACCGTGTACATCCCCCTCCTCACAGATTATCAATTCGTCCCCACTGGAATCCACCATCTCAGCTCCCTGTGTACTTTGTGGAGGCAATTGCTGCTGGTCAATGTCTCCGCGGAGGAATTGATTATAATTCATTTTAATGAACATCATCTTCTCCACATTTTCTGGATGTAACCTCGTACGCCGATTGCTGACAAGGTGAGCGGCGGCACTAAACACTCTTTCGGAGTACACACTTGTGGGAGGGCAACTTAGGTAGAATAAAGCCAGTTTGTGCAAGGGCCTCCAAATTGCCTCTTTTTCCTGCCAGTATAAGTACGGACTGTGTGACGTGCCTACTTGGATGCGGTCACTCATATAATCCTCCACCATTCTATCAATGTTGAGAGAATCATATGCAGTGACAGTAGACGACATGTCCGTAATCGTTGTCAGGTCCTTCAGTCCGGACCAGATGTCAGCATCAGCAGTCGCTCCAGACTGCCCTGCATCACCGCCAGCGGGTGGGCTCGGAATTCTGAGCCTTTTCCTCGCACCCCCAGTTGCGGGAGAATGTGAAGGAGGAGATGTTGACAGGTCGCGTTCCGCTTGACTTGACAATTTTGTCACCAGCAGGTCTTTCAACCCCAGCAGACCTGTGTCTGCCGGAAAGAGAGATCCAAGGTAGGCTTTAAATCTAGGATCGAGCACGGTGGCCAAAATGTAGTGCTCTGATTTCAACAGATTGACCACCCGTGAATCCTTGTTAAGCGAATTAAGGGCTGCATCCACAAGTCCCACATGCCTAGCGGAATCGCTCCCTTTTAGCTCCTTCTTCAATGCCTCCAGCTTCTTCTGCAAAAGCCTGATGAGGGGAATGACCTGACTCAGGCTGGCAGTGTCTGAACTGACTTCACGTGTGGCAAGTTCAAAGGGCATCAGAACCTTGCACAACGTTGAAATCATTCTCCACTGCACTTGAGACAGGTGCATTCCACCTACTATATCGTGCTCAATTGTATAGGCTTGAATGGCCTTTTGCTGCTCCTCCAACCTCTGAAGCATATAGAGGGTTGAATTCCACCTCGTTACCACTTCTTGCTTCAGATGATGGCAGGGCAGGTTCAGTAGTTTTTGGTGGTGCTCCAGTCTTCTGTATGTGGTGCCTGTACGCCGAAAGTGTCCCGCAATTTTTCTGGCCACCGACAGCATCTCTTGCACGCCCCTGTCGTTTTTTAAAAAATTCTGCACCACCAAATTCAAGGTATGTGCAAAACATCGGACGTGCTGGAATTTGCCCATATTTAATGCACACACAATATTGCTGGCGTTGTCCGATGCCACAAATCCACAGGAGAGTCCAATTGGGGTAAGCCATTCCGCGATGATCTTCCTCAGTTGCCGTAAGAGGTTTTCAGCTGTGTGCGTATTCTGGAAAGCGGTGATACAAAGCGTAGCCTGCCTAGGAAAGAGTTGGCGTTTGCGAGATGCTGCTACTGGTGCCGCCGCTGCTGTTCTTGCGGCGGGAGTCCATACATCTACCCAGTGGGCTGTCACAGTCATATAGTCCTGACCCTGCCCTGCTTCACTTGTCCACATGTCCGTGGTTAAGTGGACATTGGGTACAACTGCATTTTTTAGGACACTGGTGAGTCTTTTTCTGACGTCCGTGTACATTCTCGGTATCGCCTGCCTAGAGAAGTGGAACCTAGATGGTATTTGGTAACGGGGGCACACTGCCTCAATAAATTGTCTAGTTCCCTGTGAACTAACGGCGGATACCGGACGCACGTCTAACACCAACATAGTTGTCAAGGACTCAGTTATCCGCTTTGCAGTAGGATGACTGCTGTGATATTTCATCTTCCTCGCAAAGGACTGTTGAACAGTCAATTGCTTACTGGAAGTAGTACAAGTGGGCTTACGACTTCCCCTCTGGGATGACCATCGACTCCCAGCGGCAACAACAGCAGCGCCAGCAGCAGTAGGCGTTACACGCAAGGATGCATCGGAGGAATCCCAGGCAGGAGAGGACTCGTCAGAATTGCCAGTGACATGGCCTGCAGGACTATTGGCATTCCTGGGGAAGGAGGAAATTGACACTGAGGGAGTTGGTGGGGTGGTTTGCGTGAGCTTGGTTACAAGAGGAAGGGATTTACTGGTCAGTGGACTGCTTCCGCTGTCACCCAAAGTTTTTGAACTTGTCACTGACTTATTATGAATGCGCTGCAGGTGACGTATAAGGGAGGATGTTCCGAGGTGGTTAACGTCCTTACCCCTACTTATTACAGCTTGACAAAGGGAACACACGGCTTGACACCTGTTGTCCGCATTTCTGGTGAAATACCTCCACACCGAAGAGCTGATTTTTTTGGTATTTTCACCTGGCATGTCAACGGCCATATTCCTCCCACGGACAACAGGTGTCTCCCCGGGTGCCTGACTTAAACAAACCACCTCACCATCAGAATCCTCCTGGTCAATTTCCTCCCCAGCGCCAGCAACACCCATATCCTCCTCATCCTGGTGTACTTCAACACTGACATCTTCAATCTGACTATCAGGAACTGGACTGCGGGTGCTCCTTCCAGCACTTGCAGGGGGCGTGCAAATGGTGGAAGGCGCATGCTCTTCACGTCCAGTGTTGGGAAGGTCAGGCATCGCAACCGACACAATTGGACTCTCCTTGTGGATTTGGGATTTCGAAGAATGCACAGTTCTTTGCTGTGCTGCTTTTGCCAGCTTGAGTCTTTTCATTTTTCTAGCGAGAGGCTGAGTGCTTCCATCCTCATGTGAAGCTGAACCACTAGCCATGAACATAGGCCAGGGCCTCAGCCGTTCCTTGCCACTCCGTGTGGTAAATGGCATATTGGCAAGTTTACGCTTCTCCTCCGACAATTTTATTTTAGGTTTTGGAGTCCTTTTTTTACTGATATTTGGTGTTTTGGATTTGACATGCTCTGTACTATGACATTGGGCATCGGCCTTGGCAGACGACGTTGCTGGCATTTCATCGTCTCGGCCATGACTAGTGGCAGCAGCTTCAGCACGAGGTGGAAGTGGATCTTGATCTTTCCCTAATTTTGGAACCTCAACATTTTTGTTCTCCATATTTTAATAGGCACAACTAAAAGGCACCTCAGGTAAACAATGGAGATGGATGGATTGGATACTAGTATACAATTATGGACGGGCTGCCGAGTGCCGACACAGAGGTAGCCACAGCCGTGAACTACCGCACTGTACTGTGTCTGCTGCTAATATATAGACTGGTTGATAAAGAGATAGTATACTCGTAACTAGTATGTATGTATAAAGAAAGAAAAAAAAACCACGGTTAGGTGGTATATACAATTATGGACGGGCTGCCGAGTGCCGACACAGAGGTAGCCACAGCCGTGAACTACCGCACTGTACTGTGTCTGCTGCTAATATATAGACTGGTTGATAAAGAGATAGTATACTCGTAACTAGTATGTATGTATAATGAAAGAAAAAAAAACCACGGTTAGGTGGTATATACAATTATGGACGGGCTGCCGAGTGCCGACACAGAGGTAGCCACAGCCGTGAACTACCGCACTGTACTGTGTCTGCTGCTAATATATAGACTGGTTGATAAAGAGATAGTATACTCGTAACTAGTATGTATGTATAAAGAAAGAAAAAAAAACCACGGTTAGGTGGTATATACAATTATGGACGGGCTGCCGAGTGCCGACACAGAGGTAGCCACAGCCGTGAACTACCGCACTGTACTGTGTCTGCTGCTAATATATAGACTGGTTGATAAAGAGATAGTATACTCGTAACTAGTATGTATGTATAAAGAAAGAAAAAAAAACCACGGTTAGGTGGTATATACAATTATGGACGGGCTGCCGAGTGCCGACACAGAGGTAGCCACAGCCGTGAACTACCGCACTGTACTGTGTCTGCTGCTAATATATAGACTGGTTGATAAAGAGATAGTATACTCGTAACTAGTATGTATGTATAAAGAAAGAAAAAAAAACCACGGTTAGGTGGTATATACAATTATGGACGGGCTGCCGAGTGCCGACACAGAGGTAGCCACAGCCGTGAACTACCGCACTGTACTGTGTCTGCTGCTAATATATAGACTGGTTGATAAAGAGATAGTATACTCGTAACTAGTATGTATGTATAAAGAAAGAAAAAAAAACCACGGTTAGGTGGTATATACAATTATGGACGGGCTGCCGAGTGCCGACACAGAGGTAGCCACAGCCGTGAACTACCGCACTGTACTGTGTCTGCTGCTAATATAGACTGGTTGATAAAGAGATAGTATACTCGTAACTAGTATGTATGTATAAAGAAAGAAAAAAAACCCACGGTTAGGTGGTATATACAATTATGGACGGGCTGCCGAGTGCCGACACAGAGGTAGCCACAGCCGTGAACTACCGCACTGTACTGTGTCTGCTGCTAATATATAGACTGGTTGATAAAGAGATAGTATACTCGTAACTAGTATGTATGTATAAAGAAAGAAAAAAAAACCACGGTTAGGTGGTATATACAATTATGGACGGGCTGCCGAGTGCCGACACAGAGGTAGCCACAGCCGTGAACTACCGCACTGTACTGTGTCTGCTGCTAATATATAGACTGGTTGATAAAGAGATAGTATACTCGTAACTAGTATGTATGTATAAAGAAAGAAAAAAAAACCACGGTTAGGTGGTATATACAATTATGGACGGGCTGCCGAGTGCCGACACAGAGGTAGCCACAGCCGTGAACTACCGCACTGTACTGTGTCTGCTGCTAATATATAGACTGGTTGATAAAGAGATAGTATACTCGTAACTAGTATGTATGTATAAAGAAAGAAAAAAAAACCACGGTTAGGTGGTATATACAATTATGGACGGGCTGCCGAGTGCCGACACAGAGGTAGCCACAGCCGTGAACTACCGCACTGTACTGTGTCTGCTGCTAATATAGACTGGTTGATAAAGAGATAGTATACTCGTAACTAGTATGTATGTATAAAGAAAGAAAAAAAAACCACGGTTAGGTGGTATATACAATTATGGACGGGCTGCCGAGTGCCGACACAGAGGTAGCCACAGCCGTGAACTACCGCACTGTACTGTGTCTGCTGCTAATATAGACTGGTTGATAAAGAGATAGTATACTACTAATATTATATATACTGGTGGTCAGGTCACTGGTCACTAGTCACACTGGCAGTGGCACTCCTGCAGCAAAAGTGTGCACTGTTTAATTTTAATATAATATTATGTACTCCTGGCTCCTGCTATAACCTATAACTGGCACTGCAGTAGTGCTCCCCAGTCTCCCCCACAATTATAAGCTGTGTGAGCTGAGCAGTCAGACAGATATATAATATATATAGATGATGCAGCACACTGGCCTGAGCCTGAGCAGTGCACACAGATATGGTATGCGACTGACTGAGTCACTGTGTGTATCGCTTTTTTCAGGCAGAGAACGGATATATTAAATAAACTGCACTGTGTGTCTGGTGGTCACTCACTATATAATATATTATGTACTCCTGGCTCCTGCTATAACCTATAACTGGCACTGCAGTAGTGCTCCCCAGTCTCCCCCACAATTATAAGCTGTGTGAGCTGAGCAGTCAGACAGATATATATAATATTATATATAGATAATAGATGATGCAGCACACTGGCCTGAGCCTGAGCAGTGCACACAGATATGGTATGTGACTGAGTCACTGTGTGCTGTGTATCGCTTTTTTCAGGCAGAGAACGGATTATAAATAAAACTGGTGGTCACTATCAGCAAAACTCTGCACTGTACTGAGTACTCCTAATGCTCCCCAAAATTAGTAAATCAAGTGTCTCTCTAATCTATTCTAAACGGAGAGGACGCCAGCCACGTCCTCTCCCTATCAATCTCAATGCACGTGTGAAAATGGCGGCGACGCGCGGCTCCTTATATAGAATCCGAGTCTCGCGATAGAATCCGAGCCTCGCGAGAATCCGACAGCGTCATGATGACGTTCGGGCGCGCTCGGGTTAACCGAGCAAGGCGGGAAGATCCGAGTCGCTCGGACCCGTGAAAAAAAACATGAAGTTCTGGCGGGTTCGGATTCAGAGAAACCGAACCCGCTCATCTCTAGTTAATAACACAGTCATATGGACGATGGGGAGGAAGAGAGTCCATCTTCTTCTTAGAAAAAAATAGGATTTTGGTTACCTACTGGTAAATCCTTTTCTCGTTGTCCGTAGAGGATGCCGGGGTCCACATTAGTACCATGGGGTATAGACGGGTCCACCAGGAGCCATTGGCACTTTAAGAGTTTGAGAGTGTGGGCTGGCTCCTCCCTCTATGCCCCTCCTACCAGACTCAATCTAGAAACTGTGCTCGAGGAGAGGGACATCTTCGAGAGAAGGATTAAACACAGATAGTGGCGAGATTCATACCAGCTCACACATACAAGGTACATCAAGCTAACATAGCTTGAAAACTCAGTAACCATTGAAACATTACTTACCACGTAACAAGGCAGTACTCAACTAAAATGAAGTTGTACTGAACCAAATAACAATAGCAGTAAAACGAAGCGCTGGGCGAGCGCCCAGCATCCTCTACGGACTACGAGAAAAGGATTTACCAGTAGGTAACCAAAATCCTATTTTCTCTTACGTCCTAGGATGCTGGGGTCCACATTAGTAACATGGGGATGTACCAAAGCTCCCAGAATGGGAGGGAGAGCGTGAAGGCTCCTGCAGAACTGATTGACTGAACTTCAGATCATCAAAGGCCAAAGTATCGAACTTGTAGAACTTTGCAAACGTGTTCAACCCAGACCAAGTTGCAGCTCGGCAAAGTTGTAAAGCTGAGACACCCCGGGCAGCCGCCCAGGAAGACCCCACTTTACGAGTAGATTGGGCCTTGACAGACGTGGACACGGCAATCCTGCAGTAGAATACGCATGCTGGATAGTGCACCTAATCCAGCGAGAGATCGTCTGCTTAGAAGCAGAACACCCAATTTTCTTGGGATCATACAGGACAAACAAAGGGGGTCATTCCGAGTTGTTCGCTCGTTGCCGATTTTCGCTATACTGCGATTAGTCGCTTACTGCGCATGCGCAAGGTTCACAGAGCGCATGTGCTTAGTTATTTTCCACAAAAGTTAGGTATTTTACTCACGGCATAACAAGGATTTTTCATCGTTCTGGTGATCGTAGTGTGATTGACAGGAAGTGGGTGTTTCTGGGCGGAAACTGGCTTTGACTTTGATGAAATTGAGGCGTCAGTAGCCAATGGCACCACAATAGGTTGGTTGATATGAAATGCCGACACAACCTTCGGAAGAAACTGCTGACGTGTCCGGAGCTGAGCTCTATCTTCGTGGAAGATCAAGTATGGGCTTTTACAGGACAAAGCCCCTAACTCCGACATACGTCTAGAAGAAGCTAAAGCCAACAAAGTGAAAGCCTTCCACGTAAGAAATTTGACCTCGACCTCCTGTAGAGGCTCAAACCAGTCAGATTGGAGAAACTGCAACAGCACGTTAAGATCCCATGGCGCCGTAGGCGGTACAAAAGGAGGATGGATGTGCAGAACTCCCTTCAAAAAGGTCTGAACCTCAGGGAGGGCAGCCAATTGTTTCTGGAAGAAAATGGACAGGGCCGAAATCTGGACCTTCACAGATCCCAACTTCAAGCCCATATCCACACCAGCGTGTAGGAAGAGGAGAAACCATCCCAGTTGAGACTCCACCACAGGAAATTTCTTGGACTCACACCAAGATACTGTACATATTTTTTCCAAATTCGATGGTAATGTTTAGACGTTACTCCTTTCTTAGCCTGTATCAGGGTAGGAATACCTTTGTTCGGAATGCCCTTCCGAGCTAGTATCCCAGTTGTCTACTCCCGGAACGAAGATTGCTGACAGCGCCAACGCGTGCTTTTCTGCCCAGAGGATGATTCTTGTTACCTCTGCCATTGCAGCTCTGCTCTTCGATCCGCCCTGTCGGTTTATGTAAGCCACTGTTGTCACATTGTCCGACTGCACTTGAATGGCCCGATTTCTCAGAAGATGGGCCACTTGGAGAATACCGTTGTAGACGGCTCTTAGTTCCAGAATGTTTATCGGCAGGCCGGCTTCCAGACTTGACCACCTTTCTTGGAAGGTTACCCCTTGAGTGACTGCTCCTCAGCCCCGAAGACTTGCATCCATGGTTAGAAGGATCCAGTCCTGAATCCTGATCCTCCAGAAGGTGAGGTAATTGCAGCCACCAGAGGAGTGAAATCCTGGCCTTTGGCGACAGACGTATTCTCTGGTGCATGTGTTGATGGGATCCCGACCACTTGTCCAGGAGATCCAGTTGGAAGGACCGAGCGTGAAACCTCCCGTATTGTAGAGCCTCGTAAGAGGCCACCATCTTCCCCAGAAGGCGAATGCACTGATGAACTAACACCCGGGCTGGCTTCAGGACATCCCGGACCATCGTTTGAATCACCAATGCCTTTTCCTCTGGGAGAAACACCCTCTGCACCTCCGTGTTGAGTACCATTCCCAGAAAGGACAACCTCCTGGTTGGTTTCAAATGTGATTTTGGAAGATTCAGGATCCAGCCATGTTCCCTGAGAAGCTGGGTCGTGAGTTCTATGGACCGCAACAGCTTCTCCTTGGACCATGCCTATATCAGCAGATCGTCCAGTTACGGAATTATGTTCACCCCCTGTCTGCGAAGGAGAATCATCATTTCCGCCATCACCTTGGTGAATACCCTCGGCGCTGTGGAGAGGCTGAATGGGAGTGCCTGGAACTGAAAGTGACAGTCCAGCAGTGCGAATCAAAGATACGCTTGATGCGGAAGCCAAATCGGAATTTGGAGGTATGCATCCTTGATATCCAGGGAAACTAGGATATCCTCCTCCTCCAGACCTGATATCACTGCCCTTAGAGACTCCATTTTGAACTTGAACTCCCTCAGAAAGGGGTTCAGTGATTTTAAGTTCAGAATGGGCCTGAACGAACCATCCGGCTTCGGTACCACGAAAAGGTTCGAGTAGTAACCTTTGCTTTGCATATGAGGTGGTACTGGCACAATGACCTGTGCCTCCACCAACTTCTGGACGGCCTCTTGCAGGACAGTCCTGTCTGCCAGCAGAGCTGGCAAGCCTGATCTGAAAAATCGGTGAGGGGGCGGATTTTGAATTTCCAGCCTGTACCCCTGGGACACAATATTTTGCACCCAGGGGTCCAGGCCGGAGGACACCCAGACATGACTGAAATGTCTGAGTCTCGCTCCCACCAGCCCCACCTCCGGGGTGTGCAGTGTACTGACATGGAGGAAATTCCCGCAGCCATGGAACCCAGGTCTTTCATGGATTCTACCAGAAATCCTGCCGAATCCTGAATGTTACGTAAAAACAAATTCAACATCACATTTCTCCATAGTATCCATGTCCTCAAGTAACGTTCCTGACCACTTTACTATAGCTTTGGCAATCCAAGAACTGGCAATAGTGGGATGTAGTATTGCCCCAGAAGCCGTGTACATGGATTTGAGCGTATTATCAATTTTACGATCAGCCGGCTCTTTCAAGGCGGTAGATCCTGGAACAGGTAAAACCACCTTTTTTGAGAGTCTAGATACTGACGCGTCAACAATAGGCGGGTTTTACCATTTTTTCCTATCCTCTACCGGGAAAGGAAATGCTACCAGAACACTCTTGGGTATCTGGAATTTTTTATCCGGGTTTTCCCAAGCCTTTTCAAATATAGCATTTGACGCAGGAAAGGTTAGCGAGGCTTTCTTATTTTCAGTGAAGTAAGCCTCCTCAACCTGCTCGGGTGTTGTATCAGCAATATTCAACACATCTCTAATAGCCTCTATCATCAACTGCACCCCTTTTGCAAGAGATGCTGCCCCCCGCAACACATCCTCGTCACCGTCTGCAGTATCAGAATCGGTATCGGTATCATCCTGCATGATCTGTGCAAGAGCACGTTTTTGTGAATATACAGCAGGGAGCCCTGATGTACCAGAACTGGGCCAGAATGCCATTCTGTAAAAGCCTGAGTTGCAGATTAATTTTGTGCAACCCTGTTAGAAATCTGAGAAATCATAGATTTGATAGAGGATAACCACTCAGGCTCCCTTGCTGGTATATGTGCTAATCCAGTGCATTCCTGATTACATGGAATAGGATCATCCTGAGAGGACATATCCTCTGCAGCATATGACACAGAGTCCCTGGACATTGCTTAATGGAGACCACAGACACTCCACACACACACACAGGGGAGTACAGACAGAGTTTTCCCCCCCAAGAATGGCAAGAGAGACACAGAGATTGGAGCCGAGCCCCTATCAGCGCTGACTGTGCACCTTAATAGGTTACACAGTCGTTTTGCAGCCTCTCCAGCATCCTCTAGGACGCAAGAGAAACACTGGCAAAGACATGGTAAGGATGTGGCAGTCCTTCAGGAATGGCCTCCAGGGTTCTCACAGGCAAGGTGAGGCAACTGGCAAAACAATCTGGACTCCACCGAATTAGGTCATCCGTCCTTCAATTCACCACAGGATTATTGCTTCTGAGCCAGGGCATACCCAGAACAATCTGAGCCATGAGGCAATATACCAAGTAGAAGGATAGAGTCTCAGAGTGGAAGGCGCTAATACTCAACTGGAGAGGCAGTGTCTGGGAACTTACTCGTCTACCACAGATAGTGATGTACTTGTCCAATGCCTGAGCAGAGACTCCAATAGGTTGAGCGAAAGTAAGGCCCATGAAATGTCCAGCGGTCCCACTGTCCAAGAATTTCAGGACCTCTCGTCGTTAATTAACGTGCTGGAGTCAAGAGATAATTAGAAGGAGAATTTGAGGATAGGCCCAAATGAATCTCCGTCACTTCACTTTTGCCGTCTTCAGAGGACAGGTGAAGGAGAGATGTCCTTTGCCGCTACAATAAAGACAATGGACCTGATTCAGGTCACATCGCAAACGAGATGCGACTGCAATTTTTGCGATTGGGCCGCAGTAACTGTGAACGCCTCTGCCTGATTGGCAGGCAGAGGCATTCGCGGCGGGAGGTAGGGGGCGTTGTTGGAGAAAAGGGCGGGGGGCAACATTTTCTGGGTTACTGCGTGTCATCACACACAGCAGCTTAAAAAAATTGACAGGCAGAGGCATTCCTAGGGCAGGCAGGGGGCGGTGTCGGGGAAACAGGGTGGGGCGGCAGCATTTTCGGGGTGGATGCATGTCATCACACGCAGCAGCTCCATCTAAAAAATGGCATCAAGTCTCCTGCCGTCGTAGGCAGGCTGCATCAGCAAGAGGCTTTCATAGTTTCTGCGACCACGCTCTAATTGCAGCTCGATCGCAATTAGAGTGTGATCGCAGATGGTGGGCAGTGGGTAGCATGCTTGGCGGCTTTGCCCTGCGAAGGACGGCCCCCAGCATGCGATTGCAAGAGTAGCAGATTCTGCTAAAAAGCAGAAATTGCTTGTCCACAGACCACTACTTTGTCTCCTGGTCTTCCACTCTGGTGTTAAACGAAATGCCCCAATCGGCATTGGTTCCACAGGATCCTCCGCGGGTTCAGGAGCAACTGTCTGAGAGGGCAAAGACAGCAGTTCCCTTTTATTATCCGCTCCCGGATTCGTCTGTCAATCCTAATTGCCAGCTGCATGAGCTCGTCTAAGGATTCCGAGGCTGGATATTGGACAATATAGTCCTTGATCCGTTCTCTGAGGCCCAGATGGAACTGACTCCATAGTACAGGGTCATTCTACCCACTGTCGTTTGCCCATCGTTGGGATTGGGTACAATATGCTTCAGTGGAATTCTGTCCCTGCTTCAGGGTGTGCAAATGGGCTAATGCAGAAGCTGCTCTATCAGGATCATTGTATAAGATGTCGAGGAATGCAAAGGTATCAACTGACTGCAAGGCTGGATGGTCAGTTTTTAAGCCAAATGCCTAGGTCTGAGGATCCCCTGGAAGCAGAGAGAAGACAATCCCAACCCGCTGGGACTTGGACCCAGATGACTGCGGTCTCAACTTAAAATAGATCTTGCTCTCTTGGAAGTTGAAGAACTGTTCCCAGTCTCCTGAGAAATGGTCTGGTAAGTGAAGTTTGAGATCCTTCACAGAGTCCTGAGAAGGGACTGCGGACCTTCATTTCTCATCTTGGGAAGACACGCGGATAGACAGGTCCTGCAGCTGGTGTGTCAGATTCTGGATCTGGTCGGTCAAAACTTGGGCAGGATTTTGCTGCGCTGGATTCATACTGGCAAGGAGCTTCCAGCACCAGTATAGTTTGGCCAGTTATAATGTTAGGAACTCTAGTGCTATTTGTGTGAGACCCTTAGAGCTGGTGAGAAGGTTTTCTGCCAATAGCAGCCCCCCGCTGTTCCCTTAGTACACAACACATACACTGGTACTTAGGTTGCCGTCTGGACTTAAATCTCTAGCAGTAGAGGCTAACATTATAGACTAGAGACTACAAGAAACAGACTGGTGTTAACTCACAGGAGCACAGAGGGTAAGGCTGAACGCAGCGCAGTTGGTATATCCCTGCAAGCTGAGAGCAGGTACACTGGAGTGGCAGGCAAAGGGTTAAACTCACTAGGACTGGAGGTGGACACAGGCAGGGCAAGAACTTGGACACGAACAGGTAATAAATCCAACAGAGTATTCCCAGCACATGCAAGGTCTGCAGACAGAGTCCAACAGCCTATACAGGCAGAGACAAACTATAACCGGCACTAGAGAACTGGGTATAGTACCGTATAACAGTTAAGAAAGCCAATGGGAAGTGTCAAAGTAATTACAAATACCATGCAGCTGCAGCGCTGCACGTAGACAGCCGCATTGACAAGAGCGGCTGTGTTGCTAGGCAACCAGAAACGCACTAGCTGAGCGGCGCTCTGGGTTGCCTAGTGATAGGCTTGGACCGGCAGCCCTTGCGGCCAGAAGACGCGACATCCCAGATGACAGTCAACATCAGGGACTTGCGAGGGGAACAAGCCGCTCGATGGCTTGTGACATCTGGCACCCTAAACTGATGTATATACTCAGTATACCATGTGACCAAAGCCATACCACTTAAAACTAATAAGGGATTGAGTTATGACATTTCACTATAATTTCCTTTTAATTAGCAATGTGTGCCGGACCATTTTTGCTGGATTTGGATTTGGCTCTGATTCGCAGTCCGGCTTTGGATTTGTATTTCTTTACCCAAAAATTTACAAAAAAAAGCTAAAATCACATAATTTGGGCTTTTTTTTGTTCCTAGCGTATTATTAACTTCAACAACAGTAATTTCCAGTCAATTTTGACCACCTCACAGGTCACAATATTTTTTCATCAATATTGGCCAAAGGCTGCAGTGAGCTGGTTGGTTACTAAGTGACAGAGCAGCGGCACAAACACACGGCAGTTTATAGCACACCTATGAAACATTGCCACACACTGCAGTGGATCACAGGGCTTATAGATGCATGTGAACAAAGCGCACCAACCAGTACAAACAATTGATATACTGTATATATATATTTTCTATTTTTAAACTTGCAGCTAGGTTCAAACTGCATGGATCACAGGGCTTATAGATGCACGTGAACAAAGTACACTAGGGTAAAGCGCACCAACCAGTACAAACAATATAAATATTATATGCTTTTTATTTTTCTATTTTAAAAATTTTGGCTCGGTTCAAACTGGGCGGATGAGAGGGCCTATAGATGCACGTGAACAAATTGCACTTGAGTAAAGCACAGCCAATACAGCAAAGTACAGCGCAACAAACAGCAGCGCGCCCATATATATACAGTCACGATACTGCACAGCCACAATTAGTCTGGGGTCTCTGATGGACACAGTCAGCCAAAACAGCAGACTATAGCGCAATGTGCCCCTATATACAGTCACTATACTACACAGCCACAATTAGTCTGGAGTCCCTGGATGGACACAGCAGAGTATAGCGCAGCGTGCCCCTCTATACAGTCACTATTCTGCACAACCACAATTAGTCTGGAGTCTCTGGATGGACATAGTACAGCCTTAACAGCAGAGTACAGTGCAGTGTGCTCCTATATACAGTGTGCTCCTATATACAGTCATTACAGTGCACAGGCACAATTAGTCTGGAGTCTCTGGATGAACACAGCACAGCCTAAACAGCAGAGTATAGCACAGTATTCGTCAGCGTGCATTGAGTGAAATGGCATTGAGTCCTGGCTACGGCGGCTTATATGGAATCCAAGTCACGCGAGAATCTGACCCGGGAAGATGACGTTCGGCCTCGGCATGGAATCTGAGTCTGAGCTCAGATCCTAATGTTCGGAGAGGATCAGATTCTGTGGAATCCGAACCGCTCATCTCTACTTTTAATATTTAGTGACTGAATTGCAGCAGAGAATCTATATCATAATCTGTAAATACTGTATGTGATATGTTCTTTATTTGCAGATCAAATTGATAAGAATGAGCTGTGTAGTGCAGGAACCTACAATTCTACTTGTCCTGTTCCTTGTGAGGAGACAGACTACCCTGCTACACTCTCATATTCTACGTTTCCAAGTGAGAAAGCTGCAGATTATCTCTCTATCAAACTGGGTAAAAGTCCCACATACGTGAGGTAAATCCATAGAAAACCAGACCAAAATACAGTTCTTGTGTTGTTGCTTCAATCCTGGTAATTATACATGTTCCCTTATTGATTACAGAAAGAAATCTCTAACCTGTCCATTTTATTGTCTTTAAACAGAGGACACCTAAGTTGCCACACATTCAACCACGTTAATGCATAAAACATTGTTCTATCACTAGGTGCTTAAGTAATATAAATTATGTACACCGAGTGACAAATATTAGCTATGGTTTTCTAAATGAGCCATTTATTGATTTTTATTGTGTAACTTGGGGGGAAAAGCCTTGTACAACTATTTACTAGATAAGAAAATGGTTGGTCTACAAAGGAAGTACCATTAATGTGTCATAAGAACAGTAATTAATATATGCGAGATTATGTTATTTATTATTTTATTTTATTAAAATTATGATTATTTCAATCTAAAATTACAGCATTTGTGAAAATAAAATGGAATTGTTCAGTTAGCAAAGAATACAACTTGTTCAGCTGACCCAACAGTAAATCAGAGGTCAAAATAAAACCAAAGACTTACGGATGTATTTATTAAGTAGCAAACGGCTTAGGAGTCTGTGTAGTAAGCTTTGGAGAGATAAAGTGGACGGATATAAAGTACCAGCCAATCAGCTCCTAACTGCCATGTTACAGGCTGGGATTGAAAAATGACAGGAGCTGGTTGGTTTGTACTTTATCTCTGGCTACTTTATCTCTCTTCAAAGTTTAATAAATAGACCCCTTAGCCTCCAGTGAAAACTGGGGTCTTTGCAGAGATGAGGCTTCCTCTTAGGTATGAATGGCTACTGTGCTGTAACACCCATTGATTAAAAAACTAAATAGCTATCTCCAAGAATGAAATTTCCCATGCTACAGTATGTACGTATATAATGACAGTAGTGTGTTACAGGAAACACCTAAATGCTTTATTTACCATTTTGATCTCATTGATAGCAGGGAATAAGTAATGATACTGTATACTTTAGTTCTTTATGTAAGCTTATTTATGTTTTAATCAGCTTTTATCCAAATATGTATTATTGTTTTTAAAATATATATATTTTTTTATATTTGTAAACTTTTTTCCTTAGACCAGGTACGCTCACACACCAGAGCGGCGGGTAATCTTGCTGATGGACAGGATGAATTTCCTTCTCCCCGGACCATGCATGATTGCCCGAACACACTATGCGATGTAATGAACGACAAAATTATATCTAGTTCCGTCATTCATTACACTGCACAGCGCTACATATGATATCATCTGTTTGGCTGTGCAGCACCTGCGTACACACGGAACGATCTTCACAATTTGTTGTTACAATATGACAAATCGGAAAGATATCGTTCTAGTGTGTACCCGGTTTTAGCAAACTGGAAGCCCAAGCCATAGCTGCCAATTCCACTGCGAATGTATGAACCAGCAAAGTTCAGTCACTCATGTGTAGTTGCATCCATAGTGGCCAACGAGTAGTAAGAGAACTTTTACCGAAACTAGGAATTCTGTCACCCGGGGCAAGGCACAAATTTGGCTAAAATCCCCCCCCCCCCTCATGAAAAAAAAAAAAAAGTTTTCTGCCTGTCCTATATTGTCTTGTAAGTACTGCTTTCTTGTTTGCTCACTTGATTATGTACTGTATAATGGGCACTGTGGCTCCCTTGTGGCGCCATATAAATAAAAGATAATGAATAAATATATATATATATATATATATATATAATCCAAACAAATGACCGGCACTCTCTTAATAATACCAACTGAGCCGGGTGCCATACAGACACTGTGACGTGTAATGTAAAAGCAGGCAGATTGTCGGCACTCCAGGCATTCACAAAAAGAACAAGCTGACACGTAGTATATTGCCAACGTTTCAGAGGCTGTGACCTCTTTTATCAAGACATGTATATATATATATATATATATTTATTCCTAAACAAAAGTAACAATGGCCCGAGACTTCCGGTTCCGGGTGCATGGAGTGAGCAGCACAGGCTCACAGCTCCGCTCCGTGCCCGGCTTCTCTGACCCTTTTCACGGCTACTAAAGCCTCCAAACCTCCCCCACACCCACAGCTGGTCCTCCACGATGGACAAGTATGTCACATCCTCGCAGCCGCCGCGCTCCCAGCAGCAGGCGCTGTGCCAGATCAAACGAGGCACGGACCCTGTAATGGCGCCGGAGGAAGAGTCACACGCCACCACGCCGGCTTCAAAGAAAACAGTCACTGAGACACTGGACACTGCTGGTTTGCCCTCCCAGCGTCCCCGGGACAGCCCGCTGCTTTATGGGGACCTCGTGGACACCATTACCTCCGCGATGGGGCCGCTACTGACTAAAGCAGCAAGTGACATTACCACTCAGATGCACCACTTGTCTACCAGGGTTACCACTGCTGAAAACAGAATAGGCTCGGTGGCACATAATCTAGCTGATTTGCAATGTGAAGTTAGAAGGTTGGAGAAGGAGAATTATTCCATTATCAATAAAATGGAGGAAATCGAAAATCGCTCACGGCGTAACAATATAAGAGTGGTGGGGCTCCCTGAAACGATTAAGGGCCACTTACTGGAGCAATTTGTTGCACACACCTTGCCACAACTGCTGGGCATACCTGACCTATCCAAAGATATGGTGATTGAACGGGTCCATAGGATAGGCCTTCCTCCACCTCCTAATGACTCGCGCCCCAGAGTCACTATTTTTAAATGCCTCAGTTACACACACAAGCTAGAAATATGGAAAGCTTCCAGAAAACAGCCCGTCCTTAAATGGGAAGGCGCACAACTCCGACTATTTCAAGATTACTCCGTGGAACTCACGAAAGCTCGCAGAGCTTTCTCCCCTGTTTGTACACGCCTGATTGCAGATAGGAAAAAATGTGCCCTTATTTACCCTGCCAAGCGGCGTCTGTTTGAAAAGGACAGGCACTTTGATTTTATGTCTCCTGCCGATGCTGAAGATTTTCTCTGTGCTAGAGTCCCGACTTCAGATCAAGATATAACTGACCCCGCCTGACTGCCTTGATCCCCCCTGCCACCTGCATCTATGGTGGACGGATGGTGTTACTTATTACTCAACTTCACCTCATTTCCCCCCCAGCTACTCTGGTTTCTCTTACGATGTGTCCTCTCTGCAGCCCTACACCCCTCCTGTTCCTCTAAGACTCTTTGAGGTTTCACATGACAACTAGCTGGGCATGACAGGAGTTATGCTCTGGGTTCCTACAAAAGTATTTTACTGTACCTGATGTTTTTGTTTTTTATTTCTTCCCAGAAGTTATGTGAAAGTGCAGTATGGTTGTTGGATGCGCAATGCGTATCGTTGTTTGTTGTTTTTTCTGTGTTTCTATGTGTCTTTGCGTCCCCACCCACCCCACCACTTATATTCCACCATGGCCCGATTTGGTCTTCCCCCGACTTTTATTTCCTATGTCAAATTGCTGTATTCCACCCCACTTTCCCAAATTATTTGCAATGGCCAAATATCAGACTATTTCCCCTTGTACAAAGGCACTAGGCAAGGGTGCCCTCTGTCACCCTTGCTCTTTGCCATTGCCATTGAGCCTCTGGCTATTCTACTATGTAACTCAACTGGGTTTCATGGGATCAGGATTGCATCGAATGAATTGAAGGTATCACTGTTAGCAGATGATATGCTGCTATTTATTACTGACCCCCTGACCTCCATTCCCCACATTATGGCATTGATTGATGAATTTGGTAAATCCTCATGGTATAAAATCAATGTCAATAAATCTGAACTATTACCAATAGGCAAGTACTCGCTAGATCTTGCTTCTTCCCCGATTTTTTCACGCTTTAAAATTAGTACCTCAATGATTAAATATTTGGGTATATCTATCACTAACAAAATTGAGACATTATATAAGGCCAATTTCACCTCAGTGATACAAAAGATAACCACATTAATGTTATCCTGGGACGCGCTTCCACTCTCCTTACTGGGTAGGGCCGCAGTAGTTAAATCAATTATCTTCCCTAAACTGTTCTACACTATCCAATCGTTACCACTTGCTTTGACTAACAGTGATATTTTGCGAATTAACCCCTCTATTTCTCCTTTCTATGGAAGGGCCAGAGGGCTAGAATTGCGCTCCCCAAGCTAATGCTTCCTCGGTCATTAGGTGGGCTGGGTATACCAGACTTTAAATCTTATACCGTGTCGGTATTCTTTCGCTATGCCGGGGATTGGTTGTTGGAAAGATCCACCTACACTGATATAAGTTTGGATCAAGCAGTCCTTTCACCTTATTCACCCTCAGCACTGCTGCATCTCCCATCCTCAGTTATACCGAAACATATCTATTCTAATATACTTTTCCATGATACTTACCTCCTATGGATTAGTTTGAATAAGAAATTGAAGAGACTTTCGTTTCTCTCCTTTCCTTACCCTTTGGGGCAACCCCGCTTTCCCGCCTTCAATTTGCAGTCCGCTGCTCCAAGTCTGGAAAAGTAAAGGTATCGCCCTTGTGAGCAAAGTCTTTGACCCAGGGGGCACGGTTTGCACGTTTGCTGACTTACAACGCAGACATCACCTCTCCAACAGTCACTTCTACTTATACCTGCAGGTGAGACATTATGTTCAGTCACTCCCCTATACTCAACTCACTGACTCTATTACACATGGTTCCCATGTTATCCTGAAAGTTCTACTTCGTAGAACTACTGCACAGTACAAACTCTGTCACTTATACCCTCACTTAGTAGAGGCCAGGATTGATATACCCTTATACTCGTGTAAATTACTCACTCAATGGACATTGGATTTGCCCACCATTTCCAGTGTGTCAAATGATCTTCTAGTGTAATACAATAAATACACTAAAGGTTTACACTCCGCCTATCTACAGGAAACGCACCTTAGATTTTTCCATAGGGCATATATCTCCCCTGCCCAGCGGACGTATATGGGGGGTGGGGACACTGGGTCCTGTACTAAATGTACTATGCAAAATGCCAAACTATTTCACTGTTTCTGGGAATGTTCTAAAATACGTAGGTTCTGGTGTAAATTAGTCTCTTTTCTGAGCTCTATCCTTCATGTGCCCCTTACTCCCAACCCCGAGGCTTGCCTTTTGCTCCACTTTCGCGAATGGCAGTTTGGAAAGCACTCTCCTCGCTGCATACCTCTTATTGTCCTCATACTGACTCTCGCCAAGAAATTGATACTAATACACTGGACCAAGAAATCTGCACCCACGCTTCAGGAATTGAAGGTTTGACTTCTAATGTTCTTGTACTTTGATATGCGCTCTCTTTTGCTGAACAAAGTCTTCTTTTTGATGACTTTCCACAACAAATGGGACTTATATATTCTTACCCTGGATGCTCATTCCGTAAATACAATTTCATCTTATTTTGGTACTCGTGACTGGTCGAAAGTAAAAACCTGCCTTACTCCTTATATTACCCCCTTCAGCTCCAGTTACCTGAATGTGGTTTATTTGTCTTAGAAAATGTTATCATGTTATTTGACCTTCCTGCTGTAGGAACCCCATACATGTTTGCAGATATGTGAAATGGTACCCATGAGCTTTCTTTCTTTTATCTTTCTTCTATCTCCCTTTCCCCTCTACCTACCCTTGTCTTATTCCTCTTTGTGTGTGTCTTGTTTGTGTTTATGCTTATTATATCTTATTACCAAAATGGTCAGAAATGTAATGTTTATTCTGATTTATTGAATTTTGTCGTCAGTTGTACTCCTGACCGTGAGTGTACCTGCCCCTTGATAAAAACTTCAATAAAATGTTATAATAAAAAAAAAAAGTAACAATGGCCCAGGTGCCCTTTGTACTGAATAGATGCCCACTGAAAAAAGACAATGGCGCTCAGTTTTTTTAAAAAAAGTGTTACAAGTATATTGGGGGTCATTCCGAGTTGATCGCTAGCTGCATTCGCTCGCTGTGCAGCGATGAGACAAAAAAACTGCACTACTGCGCATGCTTATGCGGCGCAATATGCACGCGCGACGTATTTTTACAACGAACAATGTAGTTTCACACAGGGTCTAGCGAAGCTTTTCAATCGCACTGCTGGCCGCAGAGTGATTGACATGAAGTGGGCGTTTCTGGGTGTCAACTGACCGTTTTCAGGGAGTGTTCAGAAAAATGCAGGCGTGCAAGAAATAATGCAGGCGTGGCTGGGCGAACGCAGGGCGTGTTTGTGACGTAAAAACAGGAACTGAACAGTCTGAAGTGATCGCAAGCGCTGAGTAGGTTTTGAGCTACTCTGAAACTGCACAAAAAAAAATTGTAGCCGCTCTGCGATCCTTTTATTCTCACTTCTGCTAAGCTAAAATACACTCCCAGTGGGTGGCGGCATAGCATTTGCACGGCTGCTAAAAACTGCTAGCGAGCGATCAACTCGGAATGACCCCCATTGTCAGGTGTCACATCAAATAAGCCAATGTTACGAGGTCCGTAGGAGGGGATACGGGCCCCGGAATATTGGCTTATTTAATGTGACACTTTACAATATACTTGTAACACTTCAAAAGACCCTGACTGAGTGCCAATATATTTATATATCTATATTTATGTGTATAACATATATATACACACATATCCAGCAGACAGTGCACTGAAGCCAAGCTTAGCCTGTTGCCCCAGTGCCAGCACGCACCTTCTTTTGGGTGCGCATCATGGGCTCACTCCGGAACAGGAATAAACTGTGACTATCTATACAAGTAACCATTGCTAACTGCATCGCTAATTTGTTTCATATATATAATTTGTTACAAAATAGTGTCATATTGAATATGCACATTTTGTCATAATAAACAGATATGTTTATACACATATTATATTCTTGATGAGCGCGAGAACCCACAACCCTATCTATAATACTGCTGCACACAGGGGACGGGTACCCCTGTAACGGTTCCAGCCGCACTCAGGTATACATGATCTAAAGAGCACATACTCGCTCAATCTCTGTACTTACACATGCTCACTACTAACTGTCCGCGGCCGCCAGACTCCCGCCTCCGTCCTCTCTCATCGCGCGTGTGACATCATGATGCGCCGCGTCCCATGTGCCCCGTCCGCATCCCGGAAGCGTCGGGAGCCTCTAGTGCTGCTGGCACCTGACAGCAGGTAACTTGCTGTCGGGGGAGCCAGCGGGGCCAGTGCTACACCAGAAGTGGTCTTATTAGCGCCCCCTACTGCCCAACACCCGGGCACATGACCCCCTAGCCCCCCCTAGTTGCGGCTGTGCCAATGTCACCTAGTAATGCTGGGCAGCTGAGATTTTTGTTTAATAAGTGAAACCAGGTTTACCTGTGCCCTTGTATCTACTGTTAGGCCAAACAGAAAGACATATGGTTATAGCAGCACGGTACCCAAGCAACTTAATAGCTTTATGTATCACATGGGAACGTACAACAGCAAGGATACAACAATGCTATCTTTATTACATGGCACACAATAGTGTAAACAGGACTGGGTAAACTAGAATATATACAAATATTTACAATCAGTCTCACCCAAAGTGCCCTCCACCTCCTAGCTGATCTTACATAGAAACATAGAATTTAACGGCAGATAAGAACCACTTGGCCCATCTAGACTGCCCCTTTTTTTTATCCATTAGGTAATATCACCCCTTTTTGAACCTTAATTCTTTGTAAGGATATTCATATGCCTATCCCAAGCATGTTTAAATTGCTCTACCATCTTATCCTCTACCACCTCTGATGGGAGGCTATTCCACTTATCCACTACCCTTTCTGTGAAGTAATTTTTCCTTAAATTTCCCCTGAACCTGCCTCCCTCCAGTTTCAGTGTATTTCTTCGAGTTCTAATACTTATTTTCCTTTGAAGAATGTTTCCTTCCTGAACTTTGTTAAGACGCTTGGTATATTTGAAAGGTTCTATCATGTCCCCCCTTTCCCTTCTCTCCTCCAAACTATACATGCTAAGATCTTTCAGCCTTTCTGGGTAAGTTTTGTGATGTAGGCCATGCACCATTTTAGTTGCCGTTCTTTGTACACTCTCGAATGTATTATATCCTTCTGGTCTCCAGAACTGGACACAGTATTCCAGATTGGGCAGTAACAATGACCTGTACAGTGGCATTATTACTTCTTTTTTCCAGCTACTGATTCCTCTTCCTATGCAACCAAGCATCTGACTTGCCTTTCTCATTGCTTTGTTGCATTGCTTTCCTGCCTTTAAGTCACCTGAAATAGTGACTCCTAAATCCCTTTCCTCCTCAGTAGTTTCCATTATTGTACCCTTAATACTATATTTAGCCTTTGGGTTTTGGAGACCCAAGTGCATGATTTAGCATTTTTAGCATTAAACTGTAGGTACCACATTCTTATGCCTCATCCACACTATAGTGTGTGTATTCTCAGTTCTTACCAGTGGCAACTGAGTGCGAATGTCACTAATACCGCTTTCACATCGCAAATGCTGGGTCGCACCCGGGAATTGGAAACGAGTCCTTCCCAGGTGTGACCCGGTATTGAACCCTTTTCAACTGGCTTCCCAAACCGGCTATATGCCGGGACGGGTTGCCATCGGGGGCGGAGACCACAGCAGCATCGGGAGCAGGTGTGGCGCTAGGAGATGAGATCATCTCCATGACGCCTCTGCCTATACTGTGAATGGGTCCCGGGTTGCATCGATCCGGCAATCCGTTCACACTACACCTGACCCCAGGTTTGTTGCACTCGCCCCCCTGCCGGTATCCTGGCGGCTGGGATTCCGGTGTCTGTATGCTGACTGCTGGGATCCTGACCGCCGGTTACCCGACCCCAACCCAAACCATCCACCACTGTTTTAAGGAACAGCTGCTACTCAGTCCACTCCGGAGGTTACACTGTGGTCACCAAAATGTGAGTGTCTCTCGATGGAGCGAGCAGTATTTGGGAGGTCTACCAATCTCTGCAGCTGGCCAGCGAGTAATTGCCTATTGCCACTGCTGGTATGAAACTCACCCCGATGTGAAAGGTTGGCTCTCTCATTCCTTTCCCAGTTGACATATTTATTTATTTATTTTATTGTTTGAAAATGATAGGGGTTCAAATGGTCTTTTCACCCTGATTTAGTGCTACAGTGCTGTGTACATATTTTCCCTTTTCACACCAGTGTGTATAGAGTAAGATGTTATGCATTGTTTGTTAATTTATGTTTCAATGTTCTCTTCCAGGGATAATTTGGTGTATATTGACATTAAATACCATGAGCTGAATTACAAAATAAACAAGCAACAAAAGGCTTTGACATCAGATGAACTTCTCTGTGAGTTCTGATTTATAATCATGAGATAAGAAATAATTGTTCAAAATAAACACCAGGTCTCAGGGAAGAATGCAGCAACTTGTTTGGACACAACCAGGCTGTTCACAGTTGCATGCAGATGCAGCCGCATTGTGTGCTGAGAAATAAATGCGGACCTCTGCTTGTATATAGATTTGGCTGCATCTATGGCAGACCACTGCTTGTATTTGCTTGTGCACCGCAGTGACCGCATTGCCTCTGTCACCATTATCACATTTACTGTTTACCCAGGCCTGATAGAGGGTGCCCAAGTGTCCCCCCACACACACTCACACTTACCTGGCAGCAGCACTTGCAGCTCTTCCCCTCAGCCCAGTACACACTGCTGTGGCCAGGGAGGCACTTAAGTACTATTTTTTCTGATTTTTTTCTATGTGTGCAGGGCCACGCCTCCTATGATTAGGTCAGTGGTGGTTTAAGCATACCTCCCAACCGTCCCGATTTTCGTGGGACACTCCCATTTTTTGTGGTCTGTCCAGCTGTCCCTCCCGCGGGCTGCAGTGTTCTGCAGCGGGGAAGGGGGGGGCGTGCCCCCACTGTGACGGAAATGGGAGGCATGACTCGCAATTGCGTCGTTCACATGAAGCCACACCCCCTTTTCATTATGTCATGCTCCCTTTCGGCACCACACCCTTTTTTGAGCCTCCAGATGTTGGGAGGTATGGATAAGAGAGGAGGGAGTCTATATGCAGCCTCCATCGCTGTGTGCAGCCCCCCTCTCTCGCCGACACAGTTGCACAGTAGACTGTGCATGTCTCTGGCACACCAGACTACTGCTTTCTAGGCTGCAGGGAGCTGTTCCAAGCACCCTGCAAGCCAAATAAAAGTGCCATAGGGCTGCGATGGTGGCCCCCCAGATCCTACACCCTGAGCAGTACAGCTGACCCACCCCTAATTACAGCCCTGTTTTAATTGCATTGGTGTACAAAAGCTGCTCATTGTATACAACTATATTTAATGTACTAAATCTGTGTTGTATTCCGGGGAAACACAGACAGTTTGATTATAAAAATAAATTGATGAAAAACACAGAAGGAAGCTAGATTAAAGTTACAAGAAGATATGTAGAATCTAATAAATGTCAGCTATGTCGGATGATGGGGGTAATTCAGATCTGATCGCTAGGCAGCTATTTTTTCTGTCCTACGTTCAGATAGTCGCCGCCTACAGGGGGAGTGTATTTTCACTGTGCAAGTGTGCGAATGCATGTGTAGCAGAGCTGCACAAACTGATTTTGTGCAGTCTCTGCGCAGCCCAGGACTTACTCAGCCGCTGCGACCACATCTGGACTGGATTTGACGTCAGACACCCTCCCTTCAAACGCTTGGTCCCACCAGTGTTTTTCCTGACACTCCCTGAAAACAGTCAGTGCCACCCACAAATGCCCTTTTCCTGTCAATCTCCTTGTGAACGCCCGTGCGAATGGATCCTTCGCACAAACCCGTTGCTGACTGGTGATCCACTTTGCAGCCATCCATCGTGCCTGTGCATTGCGGTGCATACGCATGCCCAGTTCAGATCTGATCGCCCGCTGTGCAAAAATGCACAGCAGCGATCCGATCTGAATTACCCCCATGTCTCTAAACTGCATAGAAGTGAATGTAGCCTGTATTTTTTTTGTAATGTGACATTGTGTAAAATATAATGTATTTACCAACTACAGTACAAAGTATAACAAATGTTCTTTTTCCTTGATTTCTTGCAGCTAATGTGGGTGGACAGCTAGGCTTGTTTTGTGGTGCAAGCATGATTACAGTAATAGAAGTCCTGGAGTATCTGCTAACAAATTTCTTCTGGATTTGTGCCTTCCTCATTCTGAAAGTACCCAATCTATCTCAGTGGAGATATACACGGGAGCAACAGTGATGCTATGGGCTAGTATGTGTAATTAAGCCTTTGAAGTTATGTTCCGTGTTCCATTCAGCTCCTCAGTATTGATAGATATATATATATATATATATATTACACTCACTTTTCCAGCAAGAGGAAAAAAAACTGCACTCAAGTTTAAGGGGGAATTCAAATGTTTGAAAAGTCGGTTGGGTGTCTGTTTTTTCCTGTCTATTAGATAGGAAAAAACAGTCACCAAACTGACTTTTAAAACAATTGAATATCCCCCTATGTGTTTCATTTTAAACGTTAGAGGTATTTTTTTCTTGTTTTTTTCTCTTGCTACTAAAGTGAGTGTGTGTGTTTAACCTCCATTTCAGTTTAGTACAGTGTGCTGTCTTGTTTTTTCTCTCTCTGTGTGTGTGTTTGTGTGTCTATATGTGTGTGTATATGTGTGTGATATATATATATATATATATATATATACATACACAAAGTGGTAGAACACAGCGCCTTCTGTGTTAAACACACTCCAAGTGAGAATAATACAATATTATGCGTACCGCATCCTGTGTATATTTCAGGCATGTAGTGTGAACCGTGTTTCTCCTGATGCAGGTCTTCTAGCTTTCCTACTGACTCCGTAGGTGGACCATAAGAAAATTAAATGGAGAAATATATAGTGTAGTATTGCCAACATATATAAAGGTGTGCATATATCAAAATTTCCGATGTGAATGGTGATTGCCTTAAATTAAATGGTGCACCCAGTGTCACAAATGGAAGACCATGTGATGTGCCCACCGCCTACGGTAGTATAAACATAAGTACCCTCAAGACTTGCAGTATTTGCATGTAGAGGTATCTTTAGAGAGTTCTTCTCCTGAGATTCGTGCTGGGGACCTTTAGAAATGAAATAAAGTCTGCATGAGCCACTGCTGAGCTGAGGAACCAGAAGTGTCACTTGCCTCAAGTATATATAATAAAACCAGGGGTGCACTCACCAGTCTTCATAATGCAGCTTTTATTTAAGCCATGAATAAGACAATGAGTAGTATAAATGTTTTGGTCCTAAATCTGGACCTTTGTCAAGATACAGACACATGAAGATTCTTGGGGGGGTATTTAATTGTTTGAAAAAGATAATAATAGACAGGAAAAAACAGACACCCAACCGACTTTTCAAACAATTGAATATTCCCCATGGTCTTTGATCTTACAATTAGTATCACCATTTAGATTTGAGTGGGAGGGACTTCCTCTCTATCTGGGGTATCAATATGTGTGATTGTTCATGTGTCTGTATCTTGACAAAGGTCCAGATGTAGGACCAAAACGTTGATACTTCTCATTGTATTATTCATGGATTAAATAAAAGATACATTATGAAGACTGGTGAGTGTACCCCTGGTTTTGCTTTTTTACATTAGGAAGGATGTTTTTGTACTTTATTTGGTGACTATCCTAAATGGAAACTTAAGCGTGGATCCCATACTTGGATTATATATATATTAGAGATGAGCGCCTGAAATTTTTCGGGTTTTGTGTTTTGGTTTTGGGTTCGGTTCCGCGGCCGTGTTTTGGGTTCGAACGCGTTTTGGCAAAACCTCACCGAATTTTTTTTGTCGGATTCGGGTGTGTTTTGGATTCGGGTGTTTTTTTCAAAAAACACTAAAAAACAGCTTAAATCATAGAATTTGGGGGTCATTTTGATCCCAAAGTATTATTAACCTCAAAAACCATAATTTACACTCATTTTCAGTCTATTCTGAATACCTCACACCTCACAATATTATTTTTAGTCCTAAAATTTGCACCGAGGTCGCTGTTTGAGTAAGATAAGCGACCCTAGTGGCCGACACAAACACCGGGCCCATCTAGGAGTGGCACTGCAGTGTCACGCAGGATGTCCCTTCCAAAAAACCCTCCCCAAACAGCACATGACGCAAAGAAAAAAAAAGAGGCGCAATGAGGTAGCTGTGTGAGTAAGATTAGCGACCCTAGTGGCCGACACAAACACCGCGCCCATCTAGGAGTGGCACTGCAGTGTCACGCAGGATGGCCCTTCCAAAAAACCCTCCCCAAACAGCACATGACGCAAAGAAAAAAAGAGGCGCAATGAGGTAGCTGTGTGAGTAAGATTAGCGACCCTAGTGGCCGACACAAACACCGGGCCCATCTAGGAGTGGCACTGCAGTGTCACGCAGGATGTCCCTTCCAAAAAACCCTCCCCAAACAGCACATGACGCAAAGAAAAAAAGAGGCGCAATGAGGTAGCTGACTGTGTGAGTAAGATTAGCGACCCTAGTGGCCGACACAAACACCGGGCCCATTTAGGAGTGGCACTGCAGTGTCACGCAGGATGTCCCTTCCAAAAAACCCTCCCCAATCAGCACATGATGCAAAGAAAAAGAAAAGAAAAAAGAGGTGCAAGATGGAATTGTCCTTGGGCCCTCCCACCCACCCTTATGTTGTATAAACAAAACAGGACATGCACACTTTAACCAACCCATCATTTCAGTGACAGGGTCTGCCACACGACTGTGACTGATATGACGGGTTGGTTTGGACCCCCCCAAAAAAGAAGCAATTAATCTCTCCTTGCACAAACTGGCTCTACAGAGGCAAGATGTCCACCTCATCATCACCCTCCGATATATCACCGTGTACATCCCCCTCCTCACAGATTATCAATTCGTCCCCACTGGAATCCACCATCTCAGCTCCCTGTGTACTTTGTGGAGGCAATTGCTGCTGGTCAATGTCTCCGCGGAGGAATTGATTATAATTCATTTTAATGAACATCATCTTCTCCACATTTTCTGGATGTAACCTCGTACGCCGATTGCTGACAAGGTGAGCGGCGGCACTAAACACTCTTTCGGAGTACACACTTGTGGGAGGGCAACTTAGGTAGAATAAAGCCAGTTTGTGCAAGGGCCTCCAAATTGCCTCTTTTTCCTGCCAGTATAAGTACGGACTGTGTGACGTGCCTACTTGGATGCGGTCACTCATATAATCCTCCACCATTCTATCAATGTTGAGAGAATCATATGCAGTGACAGTAGACGACATGTCCGTAATCGTTGTCAGGTCCTTCAGTCCGGACCAGATGTCAGCATCAGCAGTCGCTCCAGACTGCCCTGCATCACCGCCAGCGGGTGGGCTCGGAATTCTGAGCCTTTTCCTCGCACCCCCAGTTGCGGGAGAATGTGAAGGAGGAGATGTTGACAGGTCGCGTTCCGCTTGACTTGACAATTTTGTCACCAGCAGGTCTTTCAACCCCAGCAGACTTGTGTCTGCCGGAAAGAGAGATCCAAGGTAGGCTTTAAATCTAGGATCGAGCACGGTGGCCAAAATGTAGTGCTCTGATTTCAACAGATTGACCACCCGTGAATCCTTGTTAAGCGAATTAAGGGCTCCATCCACAAGTCCCACATGCCTAGCGGAATCGCTCCGTGTTAGCTCCTCCTTCAATGTCTCCAGCTTCTTCTGCAAAAGCCTGATGAGGGGAATGACCTGACTCAGGCTGGCAGTGTCTGAACTGACTTCACGTGTGGCAAGTTCAAAGGGCATCAGAACCTTGCACAACGTTGAAATCATTCTCCACTGCGCTTGAGACAGGTGCATTCCACCTACTATATCGTGCTCAATTGTATAGGCTTGAATGGCCTTTTGCTGCTCCTCCAACCTCTGAAGCATATAGAGGGTTGAATTCCACCTCGTTACCACTTCTTGCTTCAGATGATGGCAGGGCAGGTTCAGTAGTTTTTGGTGGTGCTCCAGTCTTCTGTACGTGGTGCCTGTACGCCGAAAGTGTCCCGCAATTCTTCTGGCCACCGACAGCATCTCTTGCACGCCCCTGTCGTTTTTTAAAAAATTCTGCACCACCAAATTCAAGGTATGTGCAAAACATGGGACGTGCTGGAATTTGCCCATATTTAATGCACACACAATATTGCTGGCGTTGTCCGATGCCACAAATCCACAGGAGAGTCCAATTGGGGTAAGCCATTCCGCGATGATCTTCCTCAGTTGCCGTAAGAGGTTTTCAGCTGTGTGCGTATTCTGGAAAGCGGTGATACAAAGCGTAGCCTGCCTAGGAAAGAGTTGGCGTTTGCGAGATGCTGCTACTGGTGCCGCCGCTGCTGTTCTTGCGGCGGGAGTCCATACATCTACCCAGTGGGCTGTCACAGTCATATAGTCCTGACCCTGCCCTGCTCCACTTGTCCACATGTCCGTGGTTAAGTGGACATAGGGTACAACTGCATTTTTTAGGACACTGGTGAGTCTTTTTCTGACGTCCGTGTACATTCTCGGTATCGCCTGCCTAGAGAAGTGGAACCTAGATGGTATTTGGTAACGGGGGCACACTGCCTCAATAAATTGTCTAGTTCCCTGTGAACTAACGGCGGATACCGGACGCACGTCTAACACCAACATAGTTGTCAAGGCCTCAGTTATCCGCTTTGCAGTAGGATGACTGCTGTGATATTTCATCTTCCTCGCAAAGGACTGTTGAACAGTCAATTGCTTACTGGAAGTAGTACAAGTGGGCTTACGACTTCCCCTCTGGGATGACCATCGACTCCCAGTGGCAACAACAGCAGCGCCAGCAGCAGTAGGCGTTACACGCAAGGATGCATCAGAGGAATCCCAGGCAGGAGAGGACTCGTCAGAATTGCCAGTAACATGGCCTGCAGGACTATTGGCATTCCTGGGGAAGGAGGAAATTGACACTGAGGGAGTTGGTGGGGTGGTTTGCGTGAGCTTGGTTACAAGAGGAAGGGATTTACTGGTCAGTGGACTGCTTCCGCTGTCACCCAAAGTTTTTGAACTTGTCACTGACTTATTATGAATGCGCTGCAGGTGACGTATAAGGGAGGATGTTCCGAGGTGGTTAACGTCCTTACCCCTACTTATTACAGCTTGACAAAGGGAACACACGGCTTGACACCTGTTGTCCGCATTTCTGGTGAAATACCTCCACACCGAAGAGCTGATTTTTTTGGTATTTTCACCTGGCATGTCAACGGCCATATTCCTCCCACGGACAACAGGTGTCTCCCCGGGTGCCTGACTTAAACAAACCACCTCACCATCAGAATCCTCCTGGTCAATTTCCTCCCCAGCGCCAGCAACACCCATATCCTCCTCATCCTGGTGTACTTCAACACTGACATCTTCAATCTGACTATCAGGAACTGGACTGCGGGTGCTCCTTCCAGCACTTGCAGGGGGCGTGCAAATGGTGGAAGGCGCATGCTCTTCACGTCCAGTGTTGGGAAGGTCAGGCATCGCAACCGACACAATTGGACTCTCCTTGTGGATTTGGGATTTCGAAGAATGCACAGTTCTTTGCTGTGCTGCTTTTGCCAGCTTGAGTCTTTTCATTTTTCTAGCGAGAGGCTGAGTGCTTCCATCCTCATGTGAAGCTGAACCACTAGCCATGAACATAGGCCAGGGCCTCAGCCGTTCCTTGCCACTCCGTGTGGTAAATGGCATATTGGCAAGTTTACGCTTCTCCTCCGACAATTTTATTTAAGGTTTTGGAGTCCTTTTTTTTCTGATATTTGGTGTTTTGGATTTGACATGCTCTGTACTATGACATTGGGCATCGGCCTTGGCAGACGACGTTGCTGGCATTTCATCGTCTCGGCCATGACTAGTGGCAGCAGCTTCAGCACGAGGTGGAAGTGGATCTTGATCTTTCCCTAATTTTGGAACCTCAACATTTTTGTTCTCCATATTTTAATAGGCACAACTAAAAGGCACCTCAGGTAAACAATGGAGATGGATACTAGTATACAATTATGGACTGCCTGCCGAGTGCAGACACAGAGGTAGCCACAGCCGTGAACTACCGTACTGTACTGTGTCTGCAGCTAATATAGACTGGTTGATAAAGAGAAGATGTCTATGTAACTATGTATGTATAAAGAAGAATGAAAAAAATCCACGGTTAGGTGGTATACAATTATGGACGGACTGCCTGCCGAGTGCAGACACAGAGGTAGCCACAGCCGTGAACTACCGTACTGTACTGTGTCTGCAGCTAATATAGACTGGTTGATAAAGAGAAGATGTCTATGTAACTATGTATGTATAAAGAAGAATGAAAAAAATCCACGGTTAGGTGGTATACAATTATGGACGGACTGCCTGCCGAGTGCAGACACAGAGGTAGCCACAGCCGTGAACTACCGTACTGTACTGTGTCTGCAGCTAATATAGACTGGTTGATAAAGAGAAGATGTCTATGTAACTATGTATGTATAAAGAAGAATGAAAAAAAACCACGGTTAGGTGGTATACAATTATGGACGGACTGCCTGCCGAGTGCAGACACAGAGGTAGCCACAGCCGTGAACTACCGTACTGTACTGTGTCTGCAGCTAATATAGACTGGTTGATAAAGAGAAGATGTCTATGTAACTATGTATGTATAAAGAAGAATGAAAAAAATCCACGGTTAGGTGGTATTACAATTATGGACGGACTGCCTGCCGAGTGCAGAGACACAGAGGTAGCCACAGCCGTGAACTACCGTACTGTGTCTGCTGCGACTGGATGATAAATGATATAAAAAATATATATATATCACTACTGCAGCCGGACAGGTATATATTATATATTATATAATGACGGACCTGCTGGACACTGTCTGTCAGCAGAATGAGTTTTATTTTTATAGAATAAAAAAAAAAAAAACACACAAGTGAAGTCACACGACGAGTGTTTAACTTTTTCAGGCAATCACAATATAAGTATACTACTAACTATACTGGTGGTCAGTGTGGTCAGGTCACTGGTCAGTCACACTGGCAGTGGCACTCCTGCAGCAAAAGTGTGCACTGTTTAATTTTAATATAATATGTACTCCTGGCTCCTGCTATAACCTATAACTGGCACTGCAGTAGTGCTCCCCAGTCTCCCCCACAATTATAAGCTGTGTGAGCTGAGCAGTCAGACAGATATATAATATATATAGATGATGCAGCACACTGGCCTGAGCCTGAGCAGTGCACACAGATATGGTATGTGACTGACTGAGTCACTGTGTGTATCGCTTTTTTCAGGCAGAGAACGGATATATTAAATAAACTGCACTGTGTGTCTGGTGGTCACTCACTATATAATATATTATGTACTCCTGGCTCCTGCTATAACCTATAACTGGCACTGCAGTAGTGCTCCCCAGTCTCCCCCACAATTATAAGCTGTGTGAGCTGAGCAGTCAGACAGATATATATAATATTATATATAGATAATAGATGATGCAGCACACTGGCCTGAGCCTGAGCAGTGCACACAGATATGGTATGTGACTGACTGAGTCACTGTGTGTATCGCTTTTTTCAGGCAGAGAACGGATATATTAAATAAACTGCACTGTGTGTCTGGTGGTCACTCACTATATAATATATTATGTACTCCTGGCTCCTGCTATAACCTATAACTGGCACTGCAGTAGTGCTCCCCAGTCTCCCCCACAATTATAAGCTGTGTGAGCTGAGCAGTCAGACAGATATATATAATATTATATATAGATAATAGATGATGCAGCACACTGGCCTGAGCCTGAGCAGTGCACACAGATATGGTATGTGACTGACTGAGTCACTGTGTGTATCGCTTTTTTCAGGCAGAGAACGGATATATTAAATAAACTGCACTGTGTGTCTGGTGGTCACTCACTATATAATATATTATGTACTCCTGGCTCCTGCTATAACCTATAACTGGCACTGCAGTAGTGCTCCCCAGTCTCCCCCACAATTATAAGCTGTGTGAGCTGAGCAGTCAGACAGATATATATAATATTATATATAGATAATAGATGATGCAGCACACTGGCCTGAGCCTGAGCAGTGCACACAGATATGGTATGTGACTGAGTCACTGTGTGCTGTGTATCGCTTTTTTCAGGCAGAGAACGGATTATAAAGTAAACTGCACTGTCCTCACTAGTAAACTCTCTCCACTCAGTCTCTACACTTCTACAGTAACAGTACTCCTCCTAGTCAGCTCCAGTAAATCTCTCTCAGTCTCTTATAATCTAAATGGAGAGGACGCCAGCCACGTCCTCTCCCTATCAATCTCAATGCACGTGTGAAAATGGCGGCGACGCGCGGCTCCTTATATAGAATCCGAGTCTCGCGAGAATCCGACAGCGTCATGATGACATTCGGGCGCGCTCGGGTTAACCGAGCAAGGCGGGAAGATCCGAGTCTGCTCGGACCCGTGAAAAAAACCATGAAGTTCTGGCGGGTTCGGATTCAGAGAAACCGAACCCGCTCATCTCTAATATATATATATATATATATATATATACAAAGTCTACTAGGACCGGCACTCCCCCGTCCAGCTCTCAATGCTCAGGTGCCCTCTTAGATGAAGATGGATAGATTGAATGGATGAAGCGGCACTCCGAGTTTGTCAAATTCAAATATATTTCACTCAAAGTGATTCAACGTTTCGGGGTCTATGCTCCCCTTTGTCAAAGGGGCGCATAGACCACGAAACGTTGGATCACTTTGTGTGAAATATATTTGAATTTGACAGACTCGGAGTGCTGCTTCATCCATTCAATCTATATATATATATATATATATATATATACATATCTCTGTGTGTGTGATAGAAGATCCCGGCGGTCGGGATGCCGGTGTCAGTCACTTGACCGACACTGGCATCCCGACAATGAACATGCCGACAGGGGACGTGGTAATTATTTTACCCCTCCTTTGTCCCATACCCCATCCCTAACCTTCCATGGGTGGTGGCTAGGGCTAAGATAGTGGGGTGTCGGTTATGGCTAAGTCACTGGGGGTGGCGGCTAGTGCTAACCCCCCTAACCCGTCCAGTGCCTAGCCCTAACCCCCTGCCCCCACCCCTAATGGTCACCCCAACACTTATCTTTGGGATGTTGGGGTTCCAGCATCGCATGACTGCTGGCATCCCAAGGGGCAGGATGCTAACCGCATCATATATATATATATATATATATATATATATAAAAACAGTTGTGCTCATAAGTTTACATACCCTAGCAGAATTTGTGATTTTCTGGCCATTTGTCAGAGAATATGAATGGTAACGCACATACTTTTCTTTCACTCATGGTTAGTGGTTGGGTGAAGCCATTTATTGTCAAACAACTGTGTTTACTCTTTTTAAATCATAATGACAACAGAAACTACCCAAATGAGCCTGATCAAAAGTTTACATACCCTGGAGATTTTGGCCTGATAACATGCACACAAGTTGACACAAATGGGTTTGAATGGCTACTAAAGGTAACCATCCTCACCTGTCATCTGTTTGCTTGTAATCAGTGTGTGTTTATAAAATGTCAGTGAGTTTCTGGACTCCTGAAAGACCCTTGCATCTTTCATCCAGTGCTGCACTGACGTGTCTGGATTCTGAGTCATGGGGAAAGCAAAAGAATTGTCAAAGGATCTGCGGGAAAAGGTAATTGAACTGTATAAAACAGGAAAGGGATATGAAAAGATATCCAAGCCATTGAGAATGCCAATAAGCAGTGTTCAAACTCTAAGAAATGGAAAATGAGGGAATCTGTGGAAACCAAAACACGGTCAGGTAGACCAACAAAAATTTCAGCCACAACTGCCAGGAAAATTGTTCGTGATGCAAAGAAAAATCCACTAATAACTTCAGCTGAAATACAGGACTCTCTGAAAAAAAGTGGTGTGGTTGTTTCAAGATTCACAATATGGAGGCATTTGAAGAAAAATGGGCTGCATGGTCGAGTAGCCAGAAGAAAGCCATTACTACGCAAATGCCACAAAGCATCCGCTTACAATACTCCAAACAGCACAGAGACAAGCCTCAAAACTTCTGGAACAAAGTTATTTGGAGTGATGAGACCAAAATTGAACTTTTTGGCCACAACCATAAACATTACATTTAAAGAGGAGTCAACAAGGCCTATGATGAAAGGTACACCATTCCTACTGTGAAACACGGAGGTGGATCGCTGATGTTTTGGGGATGTGTGAGCTACAAAGGCACTGGAAACTTGGCCAAAATTGATGGCAAGATGAATGCAGCATGCTATCAGAAAATACTGGAGGAAAATTTGCACTCATCAGCCCGGAAGCTGCGCATAGGACGTACTTGGACGTTCCAACATGACAATGATCCAAAACACAAGGCCAAGTCAACCTGTCATTGGCTACAGCAGAATAACGTGAAGGTTCTGGAGTGGCCATCTCAGTCTCCTGACCTCATTATCATTGAGCCACTCTGGGGAGATCTCAAACGTGCAGTTCATGCATGGGGTGGTCTTCAGTATGCCGGCTGTCGGGATCCCGGTGCACAGTATACCGGCGCCGGAATCCCGACAGCCGGCATACCGACACTTATTCTCCCTTGTGGGGGTCCACGACCCCCCTGGAGGGAGAATAAAATAGCGTGGCGTACGTAGCGCGCCACCGTGCCCGCAAGGGGCTCATTTGAGCTCGCCACACTGTCTGTAAGCCGGCGGTCGGGCTCCCGGCGCCGGTATGCTGGTCACCGGGAGCCCGACCGCCGGCATACCATACCACACCCCATGCATGACAGCCCAAGAATTTACAGGAACTGGAGGCTTTTTGCCAAAAAGAATGGGCAGCTTTACCATCTGAGAAAATAAAGAGCCTCATCCACAACTACCACAAAAGACTTCAAGCTGTCATTGATGTTAAATGGGGCAATACACGCTATTAAGAACTGGGGTTTGTAAACTTTTGATCAGGGTCATTTGGGTAGTTTCTGTTGTCATTATGATTTAAAAAGAGTAAACACAGGTGTTTGACAATAAATGGCTTCACCCAACCACTAACCATGAGTGAAAGAAAAGTTTGTGAATTATCATTCATATTCTCTGACAAATGGCCAGAAAATCACAAATTCTGCTAGGGTATGTAAACTTATGAGCACAACTGTGTATATATATATATATATATATATATATATATATATATATATGAGTATAATCCGACTGGATGGCACTTCCATTCATCGTCTAGTGCCGTGGTGATTAATGTATATTAGTGTAATATGATATAGAGAATCAGAACTCTGTATATAAGAAATAATCAAACATACAGCATAATTCTGGCTTGCAAAATTTCGGGCCTTTATTGACCCGTCTTCAGTCAAAACATAAACACAAATACATACATAATATATAACCTTATATCCCCTCTGGGTCCTGCCAACAGACGCCGGGCTGCCACGCGCCCCCATCTCCCCAAGCGGAAGTGAGTAACCCGACACCTGCAGCAGAACGGTACACATACATTAAACATCACATCAGGGAAATAGTAGAAATAGTAGACATTAGAAAGACAATATTGCACATTGTAAGTAACTAAAATGCCCTGTGTACAGACAGTATGGATCTACTTCTGCAGTTGGAAGAACTGGGAGAGTTACCTGATAATACATGGCTCTGCACACTGGTCATTACGAGCTTATACACCAATATCCCTCATGAGGGTGGTATCATGGCTACAAGGAAGCTCTTAATGATTAATTTCCTATATAAAGGACCAGAATTGGAGTTTTTTCTGTCACTTTTAGAATTGGTACTTAGAGAAATTTTATTTTAACAATCAGTTTTTCTTGCAGTGTTCAAGATGCGCCATGAGATTGCATGTGGCGCCGACATATGCAAATACGTGCTTCTCCTCTGGAGAGGTAGCTGCAGGTTTCCATAAAATGATGGAGTCCATTAATAATGATGAGAGTCCCATCAAGTTTACATTGAATTTGAGCCTAGAGGAGATATCTTATCTGGATGTTAATATCCGTATCAGAGACAATAAGATCCTAACAAAAATATTCACAAAACCAACAGACAATTGTTAAGGCTTGATAGTTTTCAACCTCAGGTCACGAGGTCCCCTTCAAGTGATGAGAATTTAGCAATGAGCCTGAATATGCTATCTGAAAAGTTTAAACAACGTGGCTACACTGAGGAGATCCTTTGCATGGCAAGGAGAAAGGTTGATACAATTCCTAGAGCACCAGGAAAAGATACATTGGGTGCAAAGATATAATACAGCACATAATAACATTAGAAATACTTCCAGAACCCTATGGCCAATTGTAAAAAAAATGACAAAGAGCTGAGGAGTTTGAAGCATTTATGATTATTGTCATGTTACAAATGAGGCAAGAACATAAGGGGCTGGACAGTACCTTCAGATGTAACGGATCATATGAAATTTGTTAAAGGTGAAATTAAAAGAAAAAATGGCTGCTTCAAGTGCTTAGGATGTATGACATGTAATCATATGACAGTAGGAAAGTTCTTTTACCATCTACACTCAGGACACAAATATGAGATTAGATATCCACTTACCTGGACAAGCTCTTATATGATGTATCTGGTGAAATGCCTGTGCGGTATGTGTTATGTGGGTAAGACCATGCACTCTGTTAAAGAGCGGATGGCCCTACACAGATCCGCAATCAGAGCAGCACTGGGTGGAAAGGTATCAGAACAACCTATGGCAAGACACTATGCAGAATTCCATCATAGCATTTCTAACTTTACACATCAGATAATTGATCATGTACCTGACGATCGCAGCAGGGGTGATAGGCACAGGAGACTTTTGCGTTTGGAGTCTGAGTGGATCTTTATATTGGACACCGTGAGACCGGGAGGATCAAATGGGCAACTTAATCTTAGCATGTTCTTATGCTTAGAGTAAATTGTTTTATGATCCATCCTATTATTCTTTATTTACATGTAGACCCTTTAGAGGTCTGGCAGGACTATAGCAAGTTTTTTCATTGCCTTTTACAATATTGACTTTATTGTTTAGTGGTTAGTATGTGCATTTTATTTTATATATATATATATATATATATATATATATATTTCTATATCAACACAGTTTTACTACATTGCTCTAATTAGTAATGTGAGGCACTATAGTTGCTTACAATGTGCAATATTGTCTTTCTAATGTCTACTTTTTCCCTGATGTGGTGTTTAATGTATGTGTACCGTTCTGCTGCAGGTGTCGGGTTGCCATGGCGACCAGCTCACAGTGCAGAGGCAGGGAGACTTCCTGGTTACTCACTTCCACTCGGAGAGATGGGACGTGTGACGGCCCGATGTTAGTTGGCAGCATACTCTCCAACATGACCCATTCCATTAGGTACAAAATGCTCTGTTCCTGGACTTTCTTCTAGTGGTGGCTCCAGAGGTGAGGCTGGAGCATAGTCCAAATTCAAATAGGGGAGCCACACCAACTGCTGCCCCAAACACTGCCAAATGTCGCTGGCCGGGACTCACTGGCAGTTGGTGTTGCTCCCCTGTTTGAAGTTTGGACTGTGCTGCAGCCCCACCTCTGTAACTGCCACTGGCAAGAAAAACCAGGAACACAGCATTATGTACCTAATGGAATGGGTCATGTTGGAGGGTATGTCGCAGGAGGGTATATAACGTAATATTTTATGTATGTATTTGTGTGGATATTTTGCCTGAAGATGGGCGAATAAAGGCCCGAAATGTTGCAAGCCAGAATTATGCTGTACATTTGTTTTTTTCATATAAGTCTGCAAAGTGCCAATTTTCGCTATATATATATATATATATATATATATATATATATATATAATGTCCAGAATGATCCGGCACTCCCTCCGTCCCCACAGATATCCAAAATTGCTCCTGTGCCCTCCTCCTTGAGTGACACGCAGCCACTCACAAATATACTCCAGAAAGCGGCGGCACTCGGAGTCTTAATATAACGTGCATAAAACATTTATTGAAATTTTCTACGTTTCGGGGTACGCAGCCCCTTCGTCAGGATAACCAATATGTACAACATACAGTGTTTAAATACCTTAACCCACGAGGACGCTCCGCTCAGCCTCCACGCGACGCGTACAGATGGAGCCCTCATCATCTCTCCCTTTAGTAGGATTAATTCAGCCGGGGCAGTCGGACTAAAGGGGTCATTCCGAGTTGATCGCTCGCTAGCTAGTTTTAGCAGCCGTGCAAACGCTATGCCGCCGCCCACTGGGGAGTGTATTTTAGCTTAGCAGAAGTGTGAACGATTGTGCAGCCGAGCTCTGCAAAAACAGTTTGTGCAGTTTCAGAGTAGCTCTGAACCTGCTCAGCGCTTGCGATCACTTCAGCCTATTCGTGTCCGGATTTGACGTCATACACCCACCTGCGTTTTTTCAGACACACCTGCGTTTTTGCAAACACTCCCTGAAAACGGTCACCCAGAAACGCCCCTTTTCTGTCAATCTTCTTGCGGCCGTCAGTGCGAAGAAAAACTTCGCTAGAACCTGAGCACAACCACAAAGGGCTTTGTACCCGTATGTCGCGCGTGCGCATTGCGGGGCATACGCATGCGCATAAATGCCGTTTTTTAACCTGATCGCTTCGCTGCGAAAATTGGCAGCGAGCGATCAACTTGGAATGACCCCCTTAATCCCCTGCTGTAATGACTTAATCCCCTGCTGTATTGTTCTCTCTGTATTGTATTGCAGCTCAGAACAATAGATGAAAGGCTTATGCTAATAAACCTTGGTGCACCTAGGCGCAGCAGAGAAGGCTAGATGAGCGAGGCTCCATCTGTACTATATAAGTGACATTTAGAATTAGGTATATTTGTTTCTATGCAATATTATCATGGAGGCATTTGATTTGCCCCAAATTTATTCTGTAGCAGGACAATAACACCAAACATACATCTAATGTCATTAAGAACTTCAGCGTAAAGAAGAACAAGGAGTCCTGGAAGTGATGATATGGCCACCACAGGGCCCTGATCTCAACATCATCGAGTCTGTCTGGGATTACATGAAGAGACAGAAGGATTTGAGCAAGCCTACATTAACTGAAGATCTGTAGTTAGTTCTCCAACATATTTGGAACAACCTCCCTGCCGAGGTCCTTTAAAAACTGTGCAAGTGTACCTAGAAGAATTTATGCTGTTTTGAAGGCAAAGGGTGGTAACACCAAATATTGATTTGATTTAGATTTCTCTACTGTTCCATTAACTTTGCATTTTGTTAATTGATAAAAATAAACTACTAACACTTCTATTTTTGAAAGCATTCTTACTTTGCAGCATTTTGTTCCACACCTGCCTAATACTTTTGCAGAGTGCTGTGGGGGTTATTCAGGTTTGTTAGCAAACCCCAAAATCCCACTAAAGGGCAAAACCATGTTGCATTGCAGGTGGGGCAGTTGTAACATGTGCAGAGAGATTTAGATATGAATGAGTTATATTGTTTCTTTGCAGGATAAATACTGTCTGCTTTATTTTTACACTGCGAATGAAATTTCAGTTTGAACACACCCCACCCAAATATAATGTCTCTACACATGTTACATCTGCCCCACCTGCAGTGCAACATGGTTTTGCCCATTAGTCCTAGAGTTGAAGACCTTCAAAAAGGTAAAATGTTTTGGATATATCAATTAAGTGTTTTTACCCCATGGACTTCATGATAATTGTGATATTACTCCTTTCCTTTACTCCCTTTATGTAATTATTTAATTTTTGTTTACTCTTTTGTACTGCCATACTATTTATTGACACTATTGATTATTGTTTTTTAAGCATTTTTATGATACTTGTTACCAGCCCGTCAAAATGACAGAACAACATAAAATTTATGTCAGCGCCGGTGGCTGTCTGCGCCCAAACGGAGCAACGCTTCAATTGCTGTCGGGCGCCATCTAGTAGCCGCCGGAGCTCAAAACCAGTGCTGTAACTAGGTATTTTAGCGCTGTGTGCAAGAAACGGCATTGGCGCCCCCCCCCCTACGCAAGATAGGAGCAGTGCACGCCGCAGGCGCGCAAAAAATATATAGGGGCGTGGCTTCATGGGGAAGGTGCGTGGCCACAAAATAATGCCAATTCATACTACGGTGCATAGTAGTCTCCATTATTCAAATTACGCTGCACAGTAGCGCCACTACACCAGATAGAGCCCCTTTTTACACATTACGGCAGACAGCATCCCCCTTTTTACACATTACGGCAGACAGCGTCCCCCTTTTTACACATTCCGGCAGACTGCGTGCCTTTTTACACATTACGGCAGACAGCGTCCCCCTTTTTACACATTACGGCAGACAGCGTCCCCTTTTTACACAATACGACAGACAGCGTCCCCCTTATTACACATAACAGCAGACAGCGTCCCCTTTTTGTACACATTATGGCAGACAGCGTCCCCTTTTTACACATTAGGCAGACAGCGTCCCCCTTATTACACATTACAGCAGACAGCGTTCCCCCGTTTTACACATTACGGCAGACAGCGTCCCCCTTATTACACATTACGGCAGACAGCGTCCCCTTTTTGTACACATTATGGCAGACAGCGTCCCCCTTTTTACACATTGCGGCAGACACGAGAGAAAGAGAGACAGAGAGAGAGAGATACCATCTCTCACGCTGGCAGTCAGGCTCCTCGTGCTGGCAGAGATCCCGGGCAGCTGCAGGGGTGAAGGAAGAAGAGGGAGGGGGACTTGAGCCGCAGCAGCGCTATGTCATTGGTAGCGGTGCCGCTGCAGTACTCCCCTCTCCTTCCTTATTTGCTGGCCGCTGCTGCGAATGCTGGGAACCGCATCCCAGCATTCACAGCAGCGCCGGGCAGCCAATACAGAAGGAGAGGGGAGTGCTGCAGCGGCGCTGCTATCAATGACATAGCGCTGCTGCGGCTCAAGTCCCCCTCCCTCCTCCTCCTTCTCTGCCTCCGGCGCTGCTATCCCTCCAGTGTGGCGCACGGCACCCAGCAGAGGCAGCATGTAATGAGTCAATTTGACTCATTACATGCCACTGGCCGTGCGCCCTCAGTGTAACTGCGCTGTGTGCCAGGCACACCTGGCACACAGGTAGTTACGGCGCTGCTCAAAACACTTGAATTTCCCCCTGTAGAGGTGAGGAGAAGCATTAGCCTTTTATTATATAGGATTATATAACACCAGTATATAAAATTACTATAAGGCATTTGCCTTATATGTGAGTTCCACTATTTTGTTTCTTTTTATATACATAGTATATACATACATATAGTACGCACCCGTGACTATTCACGAGCAGGTGAGAATAGTAGCTGCCTTGTTCGCATGTGCGGACGGATCGAGGGTGGGGATGTGGGAGGACACATCTATACCTACCACATTCCAGGGTTTTTTCTTTATTATTATCAATGACATACTTCGGGACAGTCTTGATAAATTTGTCATCATTTATCTTGATAATTTTTTTAATCTATTCTCCTGTAGAATTGCAAAGTTACGTAAAAGCCGTCTTAGAAAGGTTGAGACATCATAACCGTAACCAAATGCTAGTTTCTGCCTTCCACATTTGAATATGCAAGCACTGAGACACCCACTTTCAGCATCTGTGTACATTGTAACACCGCCAGTGGTTCTTGACTTGTTGTCATTGATGCACCATCAGGAGCACCATCAAGACATGCATCAGCCCTTTGTCTGGTGCAGTTTTTC
Organism: Pseudophryne corroboree; assembly: GCF_028390025.1. NCBI lineage: Eukaryota > Metazoa > Chordata > Amphibia > Anura > Myobatrachidae > Pseudophryne > Pseudophryne corroboree. The sequence goes on from NC_086444.1 coordinate 969,029,978, forward strand.
CATTTGACCATTGCCTCCTATGCTTGCGGCTGTGAATGCTCCCCTTGCATAGACACACCCATGACACTCCCATAGCACACCTATGATCTCCCACTCACCATCTAGGAACGTCTATCACTTTGCTGCTCCATTTTTAATGCTGTCCTTTGTGTTATTCTCTGGCGATTTCAGAATTTTGCCTGCATACACAGTTGCAAATAACCGCTCTACTATGTGAACATCGCCATTGTGTGTGGTTTATGTGCGCCTATGAATCACGTCCTTTGTGTCATCCAGTGTGTGGTTACTACAAAGACTCAAGTTATCCAAAACTACCCATATTATACATGGTACTAGCTGTGTGGCGGTATTAATGCTGTATGGATACAACAGAAAGATAATTGTTATTGATGCTTCTCACCACCACTGCAAATATATGTGTCTAACAAATGAAATTAAGAATTTGGATCATAATGTGAACACATTTCTCACTTTCATTTGTTATACAGCAGTGATGGTGATTAGCACCGACAACAATTTATCCTACAAAAATATAGAACAATTTATAGGACCATTTATTATGTCATCCATTCAAACGCCTTGTACAGTTCAGCTCCATTTAACAAGTAATATGCAACTAATACATCCAGTGCAGTGGCTTATTTGGGGCGGGGGGGAGCAGGACACACAATATACCCTGGGTGCTGTGGCGGGCCGCTGGCCAGGGCATCGATACCAGTATTACATCACGCTCCCTTTGGCCCCTGCTGTGATGTCTTCCGGCACCTGCTGCCTGGCCTCACCATCCCAGCCGGCTCCCGGAAGGTAAGGCCGGGAGGAGGGGGAGGGACATAGGGGGAGAGAGAGAGACACACACACACTGCTTTTGGTCTTGTGCGATTAATATATATTTATAATACAAAAAATGCCAAGAGGGTCACTCTGTTTAAGCATTGTGAAAAGCGAAAATAAAGCTGGGTACATATTAAACAATCGTTGGCCCGATCACTTAATATGGGCAAACGATTGTATGGGTGTGTATGCAGGAGCGATGCAGGAGCGTTATCGGATAAAAGGCTTATAACGCTCCTGCAACAGTTGGGATTGGGAGATTGCATCTTATGTGCAGTTTAATATCTTAGATGCCGGCCTCCTAATACCAAACAAGCCTATGCATACTGAGCTATTTCTATCAGTGTGTAGGAGGCTCACAGAGGGTAAAGCTGGATGCACACGTTGATACACACAGCATTTACCCCATCAGCCGAGTGATCGCCAAGGTGTGTACCCAGCCTAAGCCCTAAAGCTGGTGGGGTTGTGTTAACAAAAGGCTGTTACTGACAGTTTATCATGTACTGAGGAGGAACATACAAGAACATCTACAACAATGCACACAGCACCAAAAGAAATAAAGTAACTACCACACATTGGACATGAAACTGTACCCTTATTTTATTCAGCAAGAACAACAAAGCAAACAATTACATTATTCTTTTGTAAATATTGCTTTACACTGGACAGCCCATATTAATTACACACAGCAATATTGGGGTCCTTCAAGCATCGTTTGGCACATCTGTGCAACAAAATTACCAATGCACCAATTTCTGTTGATCAAATATTAATAGTTTACATGCTTGTCTTGTTCAATCTCAGAGCCGTATCTTACACACTGCCATATAAGGAGCTCACATGGAATTTCATGTTCTTGAGCAGCATAATAACCAGACAGAAAGACCCACAATGAAACTGGATGCAAAGGTTTATGAGCTCCTGTACCATCCCTCACATAAGCCTACAATGATATTAGGTGACTAAGGGGGACATCTACTAAGCAGTGATAAGAGCGGAGAAGTGAGCCAGTAGAGACGTTGCCCATGACAACCAATCAGCACTGAAGTAACATCTATAATTTGCATACTATAAAATTATACAGAGCTGCTGATTGGTTGATGGGGCAACTTTTCCACTGGCTCACTTCTCCGCTCTTATCACTGGTTAGTAAATGTTCCCCTTAAAGTAAGTTTCTGCCAGCACAATCAAGCCTGTGTTCATATAAGGATGCTTACTCCATACTAGGATTATTGTTGCACCAGTTGCTGTGTTCTGAGGTTTCTATGAGTTTCATGTATGACATACATTTTTCAAAACATTATTGCATGCTATTCCTAAGTAACAATGGAAGCTGGTTTATAGTATGGTCACAGGGGGTCATTCCGAGTTGTTCGCTCGCTAGCAGATTTTAGCAGCATTGCACACGCTAGGCCGCCGCCCTCTGGGAGTGTATCTTAGCTTAGCAGAATTGCGAACGAAAGATTAGCAGAATTGCGAATAGAAATTTCTTAGCAGTTTCTGAGTAGCTCGAGACTTACTCCTACACTGCGATCAGCTCAGCCCGTTTCGTTTCTGGTTTGACGTCACAAACACGCCCTGCGTTCGGCCAGCCACTCCCCCGTTTCTCCAGACACTCCCGCGTTTTATCCTGACACGCCTGCGTTTTTCTGCACACTCCCAGAAAACGGTCAGTTTCCGCCCAGAAACACCCACTTCCTGTCAATCACACTCCGATCACTTCAACGATGAAAATTCTTCGTTCGGACGTGAGTAAATCTACTAAGTTTTGTGTTAAAATACTTAGCGCATGCGCACTGCGTACCATGCGCATTTTTGCCTTAATCGCTCCGTTGCGAAAATCGGCAACGAGCGATCAACTCGGAATGACCCCCACTGTGTGGTTATTCGTCCAAACCAAAGAGTTTGAAGGAAGACATATGCTACAATTTGTTTTGGAAGAAAAGCTTTCTCCTCCTTTAAACAGTACAATCACAGGGTTCCATGTCTGAGGCCCCTGTGATACCAGAGATATTTCCTCCATTGATTTATTTACCACACTGGCAAATGTGGACTCTGGCTGAGATAGAGAAGTGGTTATGATTGAGGATCATTCAACAACGTAGGAATCCTGGTAGGTTCAACATTTCCCTTGTTATAAGGAATACAATGAGGACTGACGCCAAGGAGTAATAGCTAGAACCGGGCGGTTATGAGCATGTGACGGGGAATTGTGGGTTTCAGTAGATGAGATTTGAGTCTGAAGAGTTGGATTAAGAATGATTACGTAATTGTGGAATCCTTAAACAATATCACTTCAAAAGTGCACACTTTAGAGGAATCAGTCTATGTGACATTCTTCTTTTGTTTACAGGTCACAGTATGGTATCTCCCATATATATTAAATGTTGTACCTTAGTGATGCTTTCCTATGCGTTCTGTACACCATGCGGTTTACTAAAGGCCAAACCACACATCAAAGTGCATCAATTAGAACTGCCCAATATGAAACAGCAATTACATTTTTTTGCATGAGATGCATTCTGCAATGTATTATGCAGAGTATTATCAAACCACATAGCAACTCTCATCTCATTAGGAACAAATACAATAATACTGTATATGTGACTAAGACAAGCTGCGTGCTGCATCAGCTACAGCATCTTGTCTGTCACAATGTGAAATATATACAGTAAAAAAGTCTCTTCCTTCCATTTTCTATAAGGACAGCCTACCGAGCATTTCATTGGTTATATTATATTGGTCCAATGTAATTCAATATGTATGATAGTTCATATTGGAAATAAAAAAAAAAACCAGCGCACTGAACAGGACAGCTCTCGATGAGCACTCTAAGCTTTGGTGAGCCTGACTACTCAACAGTGGGGCTGAAAAAAAGGAGCAGTCTCTTAAGACTGCTCAGCCATTCACAGATAAGAGATCAGGTTGCTATTGACAACGTCTCTACTTGTCCTCTTTAGAATTTTTTATATACAGTATCTCCCTATTAACATAATTTCATTTGTGTCAGGAGATCCTCCTTTTGTCCATAATTATTTTTATCTCCCATATTATGCTGTACTTTTAAGGTACAGGGTCTAATACTTGTTTTCAGGCTCCCCCCAGAGAACTGCTGTTCAGCAGCACTGGGCTTGTAGAAAATGCAGGTGGTAAGATCTGATGTTTTATATTCAGTTTTGATATTCAGAATGACCTCAACTGCATGTTGTTCGCAACTGTCACACATTGGATGTGGTGTTAGTTTTCAAACCCCAAACCGCATGATACAGATGAAGCCTCATACATCTATCCCATAGCACAACCGTATGGGCCCACAAGCTGTAAATTTACTGGTCTGTGACTGTTCACAGCCCCTATGTATTCCAATGAGAGTGCACATGTATACACACATGCGCGTCATAGTCGCAGGCACACCTGCTGCACCAGCTTTGGCGCGAATAGGATGCATTGCGGCAAAGCTGAGCATGGATACATCTGTAGTTAACAAGCATACATATACCTTGGGTCTACTACGTTATGCCGGCTGTCGGGATCCCAACTGCCGGTATGTCAGCAGCTGGGCGAGCGCAAAAGAGCCCCATGCGGGGTCGCTGAGTTCGCCACGCTGCGGGCACAGTGGTGCGCCACGCTATTTATTCTACCTCCAGGGCTGTCAGGTGATAAAGCTAAATATTTATCTTATATATTGCCCTTTAAGAGGTCTAAGAACACTATACGCTATCTACGTAAGAAGTATCGTAAGGGTACGCAAGTTGCGTAACGATCGCTCAACCGTAGTCGAGACGCTCAAGCGTCACGTTCGCTTACGGCCCAGAGATCACAGGCAGGCACGCTATTGGCTGCCGACTAACGTAATGATTCGCTATAGCGTAGCGGACGCTTGGGACCACGAGGAGATCTCCAGCGGTGCAGACGCTTACAACGTTGTACCTTTATATCTATACCTTTAACAATGAAATACACAGTAAACCTTAGTGTGGTGATAGAGTGTAAGTGCAACCTGGTGTAACCTGATTAACTACAAAGCTGCTTGGGCATCACCGACGCTCAGGGAATACTTAACACTATAAGAAATACACCGATACCTGGGCTTAGGGTCCAAAACCTATTATATGTATTATGACTATTATACTTGCAAAAGAATCACAGTACAAAGCATACACTACAATATAACATAGACTAACTAACCAGATAACTACACAGGAAATACCATACAATACAATACAATACAATCAAGGGAAAATAAGGGAAAAAGAGAGGAGAGAGAGATGGCTTACAATAACATCAAGACAATATGATTGCGGAGAAAACTTACGCACAAGGGGAAACGATCGCATGCGCCTCGATATCCAGCTCCCGATTATCAGCAATGAGAACCGTTGAAGAGAGTGACCTGGATATGGTCGGCCTGCCTATTTATGCCCCACACACAATGCAATTCAATGGTCCCTACAATCTTATTGTTCATTGGACACAGGAATTCGGCTTCGCATTTTAACAAAAGGTCATAGGTTGATTCATACAGGTGGGCTGTGACTATTTCCAACAGCTCAGGTGGGAGGGAAACTGGGTTTCCCGCCGCATGGGTAATAAAGTGCAAATAAAGTAAATGTTCATAAACTTCTTATGTCCATAACTATTCGCACGAGCGATTGATCTGCTTCAAACCAACACCGGAATATTTCTAATTAAATATTCTTCCGATGGATACTAAACACCACTGTATTACTCCTGTCTGACCCTTCGTATCAAACAAAGAGGGATTTCTCTGTTCATGAACATTCTATATTAACCAAACTTGCAGAATCTATCAAAGGGACCATGATCTACAAAATACATTATATAGTGAAAATATGTAATGATTGAGTCGCACGCTACGATCGCATAAACTCTACCGTAAATACGCATACCATGCGCCTGCGGGTGCCCGCGACTGTGAGTATGCGCACGTACGGGAGAGCGTACGCATGCGCAGCACGGACCAGTATGAGGTGCAAATATGGCAGTGTGTGTAGAGATATTTTTCTGACTTTGACAGTCCACCCTTTGGCAGTCAATAATAACTGCCACCTTCTAAAACATTTCAAAAGGAGAAAAATATATGTCAGGGGTTAATTCATTTCCATGGTTGGGTAAGGGAGGAGAGAGGAGTAGGTGGGAAGAGGGTATGACCTAGTGAGATAGCAGAAGCATGTGTGTATGAATCCGTGCTTGGGGGTCATGTATCATCGTGCCGTACGTGTTGTAAATCAAGCTTCGAGGTATTGCGAAGTATACATTTGAATTCCTTCTTATCCCGTGGTACGGGTCTGTGGATGGGCTGTCAAACTTTACCGAGCTCTTTTCGGATTTTGAACAAAATGGGGAGCACATTTTAGTTGATGATACATGAATGGGGGAATATGTGATTGCTGATATCTGTGCCTGTATTCCCTATACTATGTGTGTCATTACCTGAGGGTTGTAGAAATGAAGAAAAGACATAATTACGGTAAATGCGGTGGTATTCTATGTCAGGTTAATGTACATCTGTCGGTTGAAGTTTTGTTCGGTATCAGTTGAAAGTCGTCTTCTTTGCGCTGTGTTGCCCATTAGGTGTGAGCAAAAAGCTTTGTCAATGCCATTAGATTTACAAAAAATGTTGGGCTAGCGTAAGTTTAAGAATTCTAGGGAAACTGGGGATCCATGGCAAAGTTCATCAAATGTCCATATCTCAAGTGGTCAAAACTTCTTCTTTGGTCTATCCGTTGTCTGTATAGCGTCTCGTCAACTTCCTCGTCCAAGTGGGTCTTTTTATCTTGGAGAAAAACCAGAAAAACAGGTGAAAGAAACGGACCGTAGAAATCGCATTTTCATCACATCATTGTTTCTATCATTGGGTCATAAATCAAATCCAGGTTAATTACAGTTTCCTCACTCCTCAAACTCATTACCTTAGTACGACGATTGCACCTCATTAAAGCCTGACCGCATCTAAATATCAAACCGATCGTTATGATAACACCTAAGATACATAGGAGAAACTTCCCAACATCCATTATGACTCCTTGAGCCCAGTCTCCCAAACCGGAGAACCAATTTCGCGGGTTCAACCATGACACCCAACCAGTCAGCTCATTACCTACAGCAGCAAGAGTGAGATTGTGTTTTCGGCGAAATTCCCACTTCAATTGGAGAATATCGTCCATCTTTTGGTCTATGACCTCGACCGGATCCTCGGTGCTATTCGTGATATACGTGCAACACTTCACGCCGTACTGTGTTGCCAATGTAACACAATATCCGCCTGTCACTGCTGTGAGGTAATTAAGAACCATTCTATGCTGCACCAGTTCTGTTTTATAAGCTTGAAGTTCCCTTCCAGTATATCTAAACGTGTCATCATACATTTCAGTGATATTATCTAACAAATTTGCGAGCGCTGATATGTATTTATAATTTAGCACTCCTCTAGCGGTGCGGGTGAAATCTAACGCGATTAAGAATTGAATCCCGGTGGATTCACTTATCAGATCAGAGGCCGGATGCTCTGTCTTCTCTATCAGGTGCCTTTTAACAACGTGCTCGTAGTGGGTGTGAGTATAAGGAGCTTGGGCACCACGGTGTATGTCTTTCATTTTATCATGTGTTACAGTCATTACTTCAGGCAATACTTTTCCAATATAACACAATCCTTCAGAGTTTGGGGCAAGCCACTTGTACGCCTTTCTCCCGCATATGAAATATGCATCATCGGGGAGAACATATGGGACGGAGAAGGACATAACCATATTACACACCTTCCAGGTGAAATCTCCTAACCCTAATTCTTCCATCTGCTTAATACACGTATCAGGTTGTACGATATGTGCACAGTATCCTGGTGATACTTCTCCAACTCTCGTAATCCTATTTCCTAAGGTGTACCTATACCGGAAAGATTTTCCTCTACTGGCTATGTGGCGTACAAGCTCTGTATCTGTAGGCATTCTATCTGCTCTATGCGAAAAGGTCATGGTGTGGTTACTCCATGACACTTCCCAATTTCCCGGCTTTCGGGGATTGGATATGTTAAAACATAATAGGGACCTATCCACATGGTATTGGTGGAGCTTTAAACTAGGAGGACTGGAGATATTAAACCTCCGGTCCACCGGTCTCCCACCATTTAACTCAAGTACCTCCTCTATCGTTAAAGGAAATGGTACTAGCCCTGATTTGCTATGACCCTGAGGTACTTGAGAGCATACCCAACAATCTGTTTTGTTTAACACATTACCCACTAAGGAGTGATAGTCACTCAATGGATGCCGGTCCATATGGATATTAAAACTGGATTGGCATTTCTTAATGCACCCATCCTCAATGACATTGTTACAGAGCCTACAGATACAGTTTTCTTCAGCTAACAATCCGTCACAATTTCTTCTATGGTCAATGCTATCGGATCGTTTTCTGATACTCGCCTTTGCTTGTTGATTAGGTTGATCTTGGAAAACTACGCCTCCATCTTTATCGTCAGAACCCATTCCAGAACCTCTCTCGACCTCCATGGTACTCTCGCCGGAACAGACTGCTCTGGTCAACATCATGGTCAACAGGAAAATCCATATCACAGTCTCTTGGGGCAAGTCCATCTTACAGGAGGAGAAAAGAAGAAATTTGTAATGGGGGTATAAGAAAACAGTTTGAGGGGGAGAGAACTTGTTACGATAATAAGTTCTCTCGTCTTGTTGTTCTTTTTGTTCTGCTGTCCTCTCAAAGGTGCTGTCTCTCAGTCTTCCAAACGAACATTCTGGTGATGCAATATTCCTTCCTAACCGACGATATTTCTGTAAGGAGCGAAAATCTGGCATTACCATTGGTCCACCTGAGGGGTGACATACCATCTTTACACCATGAAAACATGAGTGAGAAGAGAGAGAGAGAGTAAAAAAAAACAAAAGAGAGGGAGAACGCTTCATGTGCATAACTCAACAACAAACAACAATAGGAAACGGGAAACAAAGCATTTTTATCAAACATTTTTCAACATTAAGAAAACATTGTTAGCATTATCAGGCTGTCATATCTACGTGTCTAATGGTCTCCTTGAACAGTCCCTCCCCACCAGCACCTGCATTACTCCACTGTTTGTATCTGGCCAGAAATACATTGTGGCGGATAGGTCATGCTGGGGTTTGGTAGACTTCTGCAAGGACCAAGTGGATATGCAATGTGTGAATTCTTACCAATAATCGTCAGAGATGGGGATAGAGAGAGAGAGAAAAACATTTTTCTTCACAAATACATTTACAACGTTTCACCTGGTCATTCCTGTGTCTTTAGTGAATGACCTCCCAATTTATTAACCGTTACCTCAGGCTTACCATCAGTCCTAATAATCACCTTTCCTGACTATATCTCATGGGTGTGGGCCAAAATTCTTCCTGTCTGATCTCTGATTATAATGGTGTGTGTTATAATTTTGCTCATTTCTTGGTCTAGGGGGTCTGACTTTATGTGGGTTATTACAGTTGCTGGCATAATGCCCTTCTCTTCTACAATGATAACAAATCCTTGGCTTTCTCCATGTGCTAGGGGCCTGGGATTCCGGTCGACTTGATGCATCCTCTAGTGCTTGGATGTTCAGTGCCATCAACCGCTCTCCCTGCGCTTCCCTGGTTCTTTGGATATTTCGGTCATGCTCGATAGCGGACTCTCTTAATGCCGCCACCGAGATACCTCTCCAATGTGGTATGGAAGTTTGTACCCTAATTTTTAGTGTGTCTTTTAAGTTGTTCATTAATACGGACACAGCTACCTCTCTGTGGTGTACATTAGTTTCAATGTCATCTATACCAGTGTACCTAGCCATATCCTGCAGAGCCCGGTGAAAATACTCTGATGCGGATTCACCTTCTTTTTGTTTTATTGTAAAGATTTTATTCCACTTTACTACTGTAGGAAAATATTCTTTCAACTGTAGATTGATTCTTTTTACATTATCTTGGTTATACTCGTTTGTTAGTGGCACTTCCTCATCTAGCTTACAATCAGCGATAAATTTCAATGAATCAACATCGGGGGGTAAACATGCCCTCAAAACTGTCCTCCAATCTTTGTTATTTGGCTCTGCAGTGTGTCCTAGCACTCTAATGTATCTTTGACAAGCAACTAAGTCTTTCCTGGGATCAGGAAATTCAGACAGAATTGTTCTTAATTCTGTTCGGGAAAAGGGGCAGTACATGGCGATGTTCCTGACGGGGGTGACTCCTGAAGAGTCAGTTTTCCCATTTGGTACTGCAATTACCCTGACAGGATTAAGTCCAGTAACGTCATTCTGAATTGATTCTACAATATGAGGTACATTTGTTTGTGCGTAATGTATAATACCATACGTACCTGTGGACACGACCTCACCTGACCCTCCGTTAGGGGGTTTGATTACAGTCTTTACCGATTTGGTCGTGTCCACCTGGATGTCTTGTGTGATGGCTGCTGGAAAAGGTGCCGACATCGTTCTGGGCTCGCTTTCTTGTTGGTGTTCCTGAGGAAAGTTTAACATGGGGTGCGACTTGCATGGGTTAATAGTTGTACATTCAACAGTATTACAATTAGCATTGTTACATTTATTACACTTATTCTTATCATCTATACTACAGTTGCTAAGAGCGTTTTTATTGTTCACCCTTGTGCTTTTCTCCGCAACCACAATCCCCTCCATTGCCATGTCTCTCCTCTCAAGATGAAAGTTAGGTATGTAAGTTACATTTCTTTGCATTTCACCTTCCTGTTGCCATATCTGCAAACAATCATAATGCTTGATTCGTCTCTTTGCTGATTTAATGAGACATATCCTTCTCCTTAAATTATGCAACACCTCTGAGTCAAAACTACCTATCCCGGGAAATGGTGCCTTATCCCCCGCAGTCATTCGTGTCCATTCATCACAAAAGGTCTCAGTGTGGGGACCATATTTCCCCCACATTACTAACCGAGCAGACCCTCGGGGTCTGCAAGCCTCTGGAGTCTGAATCCTGACTGCCGACCGTCTCTGTGTTGTGCACTTGGCTGCCATTGTGGACCTCTTTAACACAGAAAAACTTCCTAAAATGCACCAAACACAGAACTTCGTTGGAAATCCTTAAAGCTCTTCCACTGAACTTCTTCTGCTCCGGGTATCTCCGATCCGCCTTCTAGCAGACACGTGTAGCCGTTGCAGGCCCTATCTCTAGAGATTTTCCTGAGAAAATTCCCTTCCTTTTTCTTTACACAAATCACGCTTGCATGTGCTCCCTACAACACGTATGAGGGCAAGATTTACGCATGGATATACGACCTCATATCACGTTGCGTTATTGGTCACACATACAACCGTGCGGTCCAATCGTACCACTTATAGACACTTGTTGCCCATAAATGGTAGGATCATTGGAGTCTCCCTACTGTGCTCCAAAACAGCCAGAGCGTAACACAACGAAAACTTTATCACACTCTGTTGCACGTTTTCACTTCAGGCCGTGCTCATAGATCACACAGATCACAAAGTCCACAAAGCGGGATTTAATACCGTTTTATCACATAGACCACAAAGTCCACAAAGCGGGATTCAATACACTCATACCGTTTTCAACCCACTATCATTCTTATAGTTTTCTGATCAGAAAAATCATTTCCCGTAGTCTGATAGCTCTCCCCAGAGGCGTTACAGTAAAGTAAGGTATTTAAACTAAGTTTTGGAAAACTGAAATCAATTTGTGCTATTTATCGCCTTGCGCTATTTACCGCGTTGCGCTATTTATCGCGTTGCGCTATTTATCGCCTGTTAAAATCAACTTGTGGTTTGAGTTACGTGGGCGTACACAGACGCTCCGTTGCGTAATATACGCTGCGTGCGTCGGCCTTTGGATTGTGTACGCAAGTCTTTGTTAGAGACACGTGTACGCAAAGCAAAGATCCACCGTAACACAATTTATACTTTTATCAATGTAGATTGATCCTTGATCATCTACCACACAACACACTGACTTCGCCTTATCTCCCAGGCAAAAACTGTGTGTTTGTCTACACTTTAACTATATTACCTTTACTCAAACTATTGAAATAGCGGCAAATCTCTCTCAGCACGTTTATCAACTATAAACTGGCAAACAGGAGAGTGACATACGAAAATACACAAATGAAAAGGAAATGCAGATATATATGTGTGCGTGCGTGTGTACGCAAGACAGAAAAATAAACAGTTTTAAAAGACACTAGCGTTTTGCTCTTACCTCCGGTTCCCGGATTCCTTCAGCACCCTTTACCTAAGCGAAGCAGACGCTTATCCCGTCAGCACTACGAGGGATACAACCTCCCGCCCTTTGCTGATGGATAATGTCTGCTGATCTACCTAGTGCAGATATGTGAAGGACTGGACGGCCCCCAATTGATAAAGCTAAATATTTATCTTATATATTGCCCTTTAAGAGGTCTAAGAACACTATACGCTATCTACGTAAGAAGTATCGTAAGGGTACGCAAGTTGCGTAACGATCGCTCAACCGTAGTCGAGACGCTCAAGCGTCACGTTCGCTTACGGCCCAGAGATCACAGGCAGGCACGCTATTGGCTGCCGACTAACGTAATGATTCGCTATAGCGTAGCGGACGCTTGGGACCACGAGGAGATCTCCAGCGGTGCAGACGCTTACAACGTTGTACCTTTATATCTATACCTTTAACAATGAAATACACAGTAAACCTTAGTGTGGTGATAGAGTGTAAGTGCAACCTGGTGTAACCTGATTAACTACAAAGCTGCTTGGGCGTCACCGACGCTCAGGGAATACTTAACACTATAAGAAATACACCGATACCTGGGCTTAGGGTCCAAAACCTATTATATGTATTATGACTATTATACTTGCAAAAGAATCACAGTACAAAGCATACACTACAATATAACATAGACTAACTAACCAGATAACTACACAGGAAATACCATACAATACAATACAATACAATCAAGGGAAAATAAGGGAAAAAGAGAGGAGAGAGAGATGGCTTACAATAACATCAAGACAATATGATTGCGGAGAAAACTTACGCACAAGGGGAAACGATCGCATGCGCCTCGATATCCAGCTCCCGATTATCAGCAATGAGAACCGTTGAAGAGAGTGACCTGGATATGGTCGGCCTGCCTATTTATGCCCCACACACAATGCAATTCAATGGTCCCTACAATCTTATTGTTCATTGGACACAGGAATTCGGCTTCGCATTTTAACAAAAGGTCATAGGTTGATTCATACAGGTGGGCTGTGACTATTTCCAACAGCTCAGGTGGGAGGGAAACTGGGTTTCCCGCCGCATGGGTAATAAAGTGCAAATAAAGTAAATGTTCATAAACTTCTTATGTCCATAACTATTCGCACGAGCGATTGATCTGCTTCAAACCAACATCGGAATATTTCTAATTAAATATTCTTCTGATGGATACTAAACACCACTGTATTACTCCTGTCTGACCCTTCGTATCAAACAAAGAGGGATTTCTCTGTTCATGAACATTCTATATTAACCAAACTTGCAGAATCTATCAAAGGGACCATGATCTACAAAATACATTATATAGTGAAAATATGTAATGATTGAGTCGCACGCTACGATCGCATAAACTCTACCGTAAATACGCATACCATGCGCCTGCGGGTGCCCGCGACTGTGAGTATGCGCACGTACGGGAGAGCGTACGCATGCGCAGCACGGACCAGTATGAGGTGCAAATATGGCAGTGTGTGTAGAGATATTTTTCTGACTTTGACACAGGGACCCCCCAAGAGGGAGAATAGTTGTCGGTATGCTGGCTGTCGGGATCCCGACAGCCGGCATATCAAATGCCTCCCTTATACCTTATATGGAGAACAAAAAACTTTACACATTCACACACTACTGAAATATATACAATATACTGTACTGTGATGAAAAAAATAATTTATTTTGGATGTTTTTACAACTGGACATTTGTACTATACATACGGGTAATGTAAAGAAACAGTTAAACATTAAGAAATGCTTTATAGTCTACAACAAAATTAACTATATAATGGAACAAGCTAATACAGAATATACTGTGTGTCCAATATAAAGGTTGTATTTGATATATAGATATCCTGAAATTCTCTAAAATATGGCACATATTTAAAATATAATACTTTTATATTGAGAAATATTTACAAGCATTTATTCATTGTGTCAGGAGTATGTATCTCACTATAATACACTAGGATACTCTGTTAATTAGCACTATTAACTAAAATACATACTATATATTTCTAGTATATACATTATTGATAGCAAGGACTATCACTCAGAATAAAGGATTCAAAACACTATTAAACACTTAAAAAAAAGTAATATAGCTGGTTTATATGTTTTGTGAATATGTAAGTTACAGACAGTATAAGAGCCACGCTTGGCTGTAATTTGTCTACATCACTTACAGTATGTGCATGAATACAGGGCTATGCAGATACACATAAAATGTTACTGGATGTCAGGTCATCCGGAGTTAATTAGCAAATGAATGTCTACAGTAACTGATGTCAACAATATAAATTTCTGACTTGATCCATGGGGCTATGGACCTAATTCAGAGTTGGTCGCAGCAGCAAATTTGTTAGCAGTTGGGCAAAACCATGGGGGTCATTCTGAGTTGATCGTAGCTGTGCTAAATTTAGCACAGCGACGATCATCTTCCCAGACATGCGGGGGGACGCCCAGCACAGGGCTAGTCCGCCCAGCATGTCAGTCCGACCCCCCCCTGCACAGGTACGAAAGCATCGCACAGCGGTGATGCTATTGTACTTGAAGAGTAACTCCCAGCCAACGCAGCTCCTTCGGCTGGCTGGGAGTTACTCGTCGCTGCCCCGGGTCGCAGCGGCTGCGTGTGACGTCACGCAGCTGCTGCGACCCGCCCCCCCATGGTCCGGCCACGCCTGCGTTGGCCGGACTACGCCCCGAAAACGGCCGCGCCGCCCCCTCCAGCCCAGCGACCGCCTCTGCCTGTCAATCATGCAGAGACGATTGCTAGGTAATGAGCCTTCGGCCATCTGGCATGCGCAGTACCGACCCGATCGCTGCGCTGCGAACTGCAGCATGCGATCAGGTCAGAATGACCCCCCATGTGCACTGCAGGAAGGGGGCAGATATAACATGTGCAGAGAGAGTTAGATTTGGGTGGGGTGTGTTCAAACTGAAATCTAAATTGCAGTGTAAAAATAAAGCAGCCAGTATTTACCCTGCACAGAAACAAAATAACCAACCCAAATCTAACTTTCTCTGCACATGTTATATCTGCCCCACCTGTAGTGCACATGGTTTTGCCCAGCTGCTAACAAATTTGCTGCTGCGATCAGATCTGAATTACCCCCAATATATGTGAAGCAGCGGCTTTTGCAAGCTGAAATGTAAATCTGCATTACAATCATCGTAAAGCCTGTCCCAACGTACATATAGCCCCTAGTGTAATGTGTACAGCCTTTATACCACTTTTCACTGATCGGTATGCAATTGTGTCTATTCACCAGTGCTGGCCAAGTGCAGGAGACCAGAGTGTGGAGTATGGTGGCCAATCCCGGGATCGGCGGGATCCCGGGATTTAGGCCCAAAAATGGCCGGGATTCAATCCCGGGATTGGAAGCTCCAATCCCGGGGATTGAGGGATCAGCGTTGAGCGTCCACAGGACGCTCAAACGCTGCCCAGCTTCCTGCTTCCGGGTCCCCAGCGCAGCGTGAGAGGTCATGCTGCGCTGTTAGCTGCTGCTGGCAGACGCCAGCAGCGTTCACACAGTGTTTCCCGCCCGCCCGACCCCGGTATATGGTGAGTTATATGTGCGAGGCGGGGCGGGGCGGGGTGGGGCGAGGGATACCCGGGATTGAAAAAAATGGCCCGGGATTGGCTTCCCTAGTGTGGAGTGACTGGTAATTATAATTTCTTATCGTCATTAGATATAAGAAATTAGGGTTTGCCTGAATACTTTAAAAAACACAAATGCAGGGACATGGGCTCTGAACGGATCCCGTTTCTGTGATGTATTAGAAGTGAAGTGATCCCTAATGTGATCACTTCACTTCTTATTCGGGACCCTGGTGTACTACTGTGCATGTGCAGAATGATGACACGCATGAGCCTATTGCTGAGGAGAGATCCTATGGATCGCTCTACTAGCAAATGGTGTGGAAAGTAGCCCAGTGGCTACAATGACTAATGCCATCTAAAGATGGTGTTAGCTACCGGGGCCAAGCAATATTAATTGATAAGAGGCCCCTAAAACTCAAGACTATAGTATTAAAGAGTGGACTGGGAGGCTGACAGACACTACTAAACTCATTTAAAGACAACTTTGGAAGCCCAGAGCAGCCCACTAATACACTCATCTGGCAAGATTGCCAGTCAAGACCTGATATCAAATATGCCTATAAAGTGTAGTCATTCATTGACAAGAACAATGCTAAACATCAGTTATAGAACTCTACCTTGTAGTATAACACATACTGAATGCACATTTATATAGACTTTATAATTATTTGGCAGACAGATTACAAATTGCCACCAGGGCAACATCTGAATATATTACAGTGAGCAGGACCCTTACTACTATTTGTCTGCATATATTGTCACTACCATGTATGTTGCTGTTTTCCCCACTGTCTGGTGCTGTGGGACAGTGTGGTGCCTTACCAAACCACAACAATAATCATATTATTAATAATAATAATAATAATAATAATAATAATATATCACTGGAATATTCACAGTAAACAACACAACTACATTTTACAGATTTAAATATAACATGGGAAGGAAGAAAACAAATAAATGTTATTTCTCAGAGGAGGTTATAGCAGAAAAACCCCACAAGGTCAGCCAGAAAAGTTCTAAGTTGGTGATTTTCCCTGGATTCTTGTCTCTTCAATTCTTTTACATTGCACTTACTCCTTAAAAACACAGAGATACACAAATTACAATAAGTATAATGTATTAATTACCACAATAAAAACGAGTTTTATGGTAAGAACTTAACTTTGTTAAAACTCTTTCTGCGAGGTACACTGGGCCCCACAAGGAATGGGCAATGGGGTGTAGAGTAGGATCTTGATCCGAGGCACCAACAGGCTCAAAGCTTTGACTGTTCCCAGAATGCATAGCGCCGCCTCCTATATCACCCCGCCTCCCTGCACAGGATCTCAGTTTTTAGTTAACCAGTCCAATGCAGTAGCAGGAAAAGAGACGACGACAGTTAGTAGCCACAACACCGCATTCTCACAACAGGAGACGTGTCAGCGGCTAATGCCATACCAACCCAGAGAAGCTAAGTGAGTCAGGGTGGGCGCCTTGTGAGCCCAGTGTACCTCGCAGAAAGAGTTTTAACAAAGGTAAGTTCTTACCATAAAACTCGTTTTCTGCTGCGGGGTCCACTGGGCTCCACAAGGAATGGACAATGGGGATGTCCTAAAGCAGTTCCTTATGGGAGGGGACGCACTGTAGCGGGCACAAGAACCCGGCGTCCAAAGGAAGCATCCTGGAAAGCGGCAGTATTGAAGGCATAGAACCTTATGAACGTGTTCACAGAGGACCACGTAGCCGCCTTGCACAACTGTTCAAGGGTCGCACCACGTTGGGCCGTCCAAGAAGGTCCAACAGACCGAGTAGAATGGGCCTTAATGTGATCAGGAGCAGAGAGACCAGCCTTCACATAAGCATGTGCAATCACCATTGTAATCCATCTGGCCAGAGTTTGCTTGTGAGCAGGCCAGCCACGTTTGTGAAACCCAAACACAACAAAAAGAGAATCAGATTTCCTAATAGGAGCAGTTCTCTTCACATAGATACGGAGAACCCGTACCACATCCAAAGACCTCTCTTTGGGAGACAGATCAGGAGAAACAAGTGCCGGAACTACAATCTCCTAATTAAGGTGGAACGAAGAAACCACCTTAGGTAGATATCCGGGACGAGTCCTAAGAACCGCCCGGTCACGGTGAAATATCAGATATGGGGAACTACAGGACAAGGCACCCAAATCCGACACTCTTCTAGCTGAAGCAATAGCCAGCAGAAACACCACCTTAAGGGAAAGCCACTTAAGGTCAGCTGAACCAAGAGGTTCAAACGGAGACTCTTGTAACGCCTCCAAAACAACCGACAAGTCCCAAGGAGCCACAGGCGGGACATAGGGAGGTTGGATATGCAACACACCCTGAGTAAAGGTATGCACATCAGGTAAGGTCGCAATCATTCTCTGAAACCACACCGACAAGGCAGATATTTGAACCTTGAGGGAGGCCAGACGCAGGCCTATGTCCAGGCCCTGCTGAAGAAAAGAAAACAACTTGGCTATACTAAACTTGGAAGCGTCATAATCGTTAGATGCGCACCAAACAGTAAGAATGCAAGACCCTATAGTAAATCCGAGCCGAAGCCGGTTTCCGGGCCCGCAGCATAGTTTGAATGACCGCCTCAGAAAACCCTTTAGCCCTCAAGATGGAAGCTTCAAGAGCCACGCCGTCAAAGACAGCCGTGCTAGGTCCTGGTAGACACAGGGGCCCTAAACAAGGAGGTCTGGGCGTTGTGGAAGTAGAATTGGACGCTCTGACGATAGGCCTTGCAGGTCTGAGAACCAGTGCCGTCTGGGCCACGCTGGAGCTATGAGAAGCAGAATTCCTTTTTCTTGCTTGAACTTCCAAATTACCCATAGCAGGAGTGACACCGGAGGGAACACGTACAGCAGCCGAAACCTCCACGGTACCGCCAGCACATCCACGAATGCTGCTTGAGGATCCCTTGTCCTTGCTCCGAATACCGTAACCTTGTGATTGTGTCGAGATGCCATCAGATCTACGTCTGGAAGGCCCCACCTTTCCACTAGGAGTTGAAACACGTCTGGATGGAGGCCCCACTCGCCAGCATGCACGTCCTGACGACTGAGAAAATCCGCTTCCCAATTCAGGACTCACGGAATGAATATTGCCGATATGGCCGGTAGATGGCGTTCTGCCCATTGTAGAATCCGTGAGACTTCCTTCATAGCTAGGCAGCTTCGAGTACCGCCTTGATGATTTATGTAAGCCACTGTGGTGGCGTTGTCCGACTGTACTTGAACAGGACGGTTCTGAATGAAATGCTGGGCTAGGTTCAAGGCATTGAAGACCGCCCGCAACTCCAGAATATTGATCGAGAGGAGGGACTCCTCCTTGGTCCACCGCCCCTGAAGGGAGTGTTGCTCCAGCACCGCGCCCCAACCTCTTAGACTGGCATCTGTCGTCAACAGGACCCAGTCGGATATCCAGAACGGACGGCCCCTGCACAGTTGTTGGTCCCGGAGCCACCAGAGCAGCGACAGTGTACTCCACCATGTCGAATGCTGACACCATGAGGCCCAGCACCTGCATCGCCGAATGTATCGACACTTGCGGATGAGATAGGAAGCAACAAATCCTGTCCTGAAGTTTCAGGACTTTCTCCTGAGACAGGAACAACCGCTGGTTGTGAGTGTCCAATAGTGCTCCAAGATGCACCATGCTCTGAGCAGGGATCAGGGATCAGGGATGACTTCTTCCAGTTGATGAGCCACCCGTGGGCTTGCAGAAACCGGACCGTCACATCTAGATGACGCAGGAGAAGTTCTGGGGAAATTGCCATGATTAACAAGTCGTCCAAATACGGCAGTATCCTGACCCCTTGACGGCGGAGTACCACCGTCACCACCGCCATGACTTTTGTAAAGACTCGCGGAGCCGTTGTTAAACCAAAAGGTAACGCCCGAAACTGGTAATGGCAGTTGCCAATCGCAAATCTCATGGATTGCTGATGAGACACTGCTATAGGAATATGCAGGTAAGCATCAGGTATATCCAGGGAGACCATGAAGTCCCCAAGTTCCAAGGCCAGAACTATAGAGCAAAGGGTTTCCATCTGGAACTTGGAAACCTTCACAAACCTGTTCAATGCCTTGAGGTTGACAATGGGCCAGGAGGACCCATTCGGTTTCGGGACTAGAAACAGCGGAGAATAGTACCCCCGGCCCCTCTGCGCAAGAGGCACCTGTACTACGACTCCTGTGTCCAGGAGGGTCTGTATCACCGAATGTAGAGTGTTTGCCTTTGTCTTGTCCAACGGGACATCTGTCTGGCAAAATCGATGAGTGGGTCGGTTTTTGAAGGCTATGGCGTAAGCTCGAGTGACGACTTCCCGTACCCAGGCATCTGAAGTGGTCTTCAACCATTCCTGGGTATACCCTAGAAGCCGGCCCCCCACCCTGGGATCCCCCAGAGGGAGGCCCGCCCCATCATGCAGCAGGCTTATCTGTCTTGGAAGCTGGCTGACGGGCCGCTCAGGCTCTTTTGAGCTTAGGTTTACCAGGTTTGGAAGTGCGGGCCTGCTTGTTGTAAGCCTGACCTTTTGCTTTACCTGAAGGACGAAAGGGGCGAAAGGAAGTACCTTTAGCCTTCGACACAGAAGGAGCAGTACTTGGCAGACAGGCAGTTTTGGCAGTAGCCAAGTCAGCCACAATCTTATTTAAATCCTCCCCAAACAGAATATCTCCCTTAAAAGGGAGTACCTCCAGGGTTTTTCTAGAGTCCAGATCCACAGACCAGGATCTCAGCCATAATATCCGGCGAGCCAGGACTGATGTAGTAGAGGCCTTGGCTGCCAGGATACCGGCATCAGAAGCTGCCTCTTTAATATAACGAAAAGCTGTGACAATATAAGACAAGCATTGTCTAGCATGGTCAGAGGAGATTTCAGCATCTAACTCCAAGGCCCATGCTTCAATGGCCTCTGCAGCCCAAGTAGCTGCAATAGTGGGCTTTTGTGCAGCACCCGTGAGGGTGTAAATCGCTTTCAGACAACCCTCCACACGTTTATCTGTAGGCTCTTTTAGAGACGTGACGGTGGTGACCGGTAGAGCTGAGGAAACCACCATCCTAGCCACATGTGAGTCCACTGGAGGAGGCGTTTCCCAATTCTTAGACAGCTCCGGCGCAAGGGGATAGCGAGCCAGCATCTTCTTTTGAGGCACAAACTTCGTACCCAGGTTTTCCCAGGGTTCCTGACGTATATCAATTAGGTGGTTAGCGTGAGGTAAAACTTGTTTAATCACCTTCTGACGCTTGAACCTATCTGGTTTCTTAGGAGGAACGGATGGCTCGGGATCATCCGTAATCTGTAAAATTAACTTAATAGCCTCCAAAAGATCAGGAACATCCACATGTGAACCACCCTCCCCATCAGCCATATCTGAGTCAGAACCTGTGGGGTCAGTGTAAGTGCCGTCTTCATGCGACGAGGTGTCAGTGACAGCAGTGGATTGTGAGGAGATAAGAGCTCGCTTAGAGGACCCCTTGGACATAGGCGAGCGACGGTCAGACTTTTTAGTAGTCAGGGACTGGTTTAACTTCTTTATTTGAGCAGATAAATTGTCCGCCAATGGCAGGTTAGCTGCAGGGACCACAAACGGTTGTACCGGCATTGGGGGTCCCATAGGGGGTGTTTGTTTATGAACTAGCGTATGCAGAAGCGTGGAAAAGCGGCCCACGGCGGGTCATTATTTGCTCCCGTTGCCACCATCCCACTGGGGGGCAAGGAGCCCCCAGAACCAGAGCCCAAAGCTGCTATATTCTCCTCATAGGTATCTGCGGCTTCAGCAACATCGTCAGTGTGTTCAGCCCCAGAACCGTTACCCTCAGAAGCAGACATGATATAACTAGCAGTATCAGGTAACACAGTACAATTTGTCAGCAGCACAATACCTCTGCGCAGTGTAGTCAGCACCAGCAGAGATAAAGGAGAGATATGGTGACTAAATCACAGAGAAAAATACGTAATACAGTATATCTTTGTGAAAATCCTATATTAGATAAAACCTGAAGCACCAAGCCCCCTCAGGTTATAGAATATAGGGATAGCAGGTTGAGTGAAAGACACGAAATGGACACCACTCAGCTATCAAATGCACACACAAAAAGTCACAGTCTGTACAATGCAGAGGTTACTACTAACAATAATACTGTACTGGACTAGCTTACACAGCTATATAACAATAGATATAACAGTACACAGTAAGAACTGGATGTATATCACAGGGTAATTGTACTAGGAAACCCTGACCAAATGCACTCTTTCTTAACTAACACTGACTCAAGAAGGCAGGTAGAATACTTAAGTGTCTTGTAAAGTCACAGCACTGACAACCAGGCGGCTTTACATAGGAGGATTTGCCCAAGCATTCCCAGGAACAGTGAGCTGAGGGATAATGGCGCCACAGACACTGCCAGGGAGTGAAGGAGAGACAGATATGCAGCTCCAGGGCGGGAACAGTTGCAGAAAATGGCGCCCTGGGGCTGGGGGAGGGGCTTCAGGTCCAAGCTCTGTCCCCCTGCTGGCAAAATGACCGGGTACTGCGGGTTCTAATAAAACGGTTTATAAAGAAAACCTGACCTGTCCCATGCCCTCGTGATCTAGTGGGATCGCCTGTACTGCCACAGTGTCCACCGCCAGTGCGCGCGGCCCGCCTCCCACTAACAGCGCCGGATCGCAATAAAGACCGGGTCCCGCAAGCGGGACCCACTTACCACCTCCCGAAGTGCGGCCACGCGATCCCGGAGAGACCCCGTCGTGTGTGCCTGACAAGAAGAAAACCGGAGCCTCCTGCTGTAGTTACTCGGCAACTAGGGCTCGGGAGTGTACAGCGCCGCTGGGGAGAGCCGGAGCTGCAGCTGTGAATGTCCACTGACATGTAACACTGCTGCTGCCCTTGAAGTCTTCCCTTTTTACCTCATAAAAAGCTTTTCTCTGTTAAGTGCCTGCTACTGCAGCATCAACTACAAAACTGAGATCCTGTGCAGGGAGACGGGGTGATATAGGAGGCGGCGCTATGCATTCTGGGAACAGTCAAAGCTTTGAGCCTGTTGGTGCCTCGGATCAAGATCCTACTCTACACCCCATTGTCCATTCCTTGTGGAGCCCAGTGTACCCCGCAGCAGAAATAAGTATCCCTCATACTCATTCTCAGACTATGGGACTTATTCAGGATTGTGAGCAAACCAAAAAAGCGCACAACTGGGCAAAACCATGGGGCTATCCGATTAGCCTCGATAAACTGGTACGAGCAATGGCTTATCGGGGATTTGGTTTCACCTGCCTCAGACAGGCGAAACAAAAGCCCGCTTTTCGGGTTTGTGGTGGCAAACCCTCACAGGTTTCACTGAACCTGTGTGCTTGCGCACTAAAAAGTATTTTTTTACAATAAACTCCGTAAATAAAAAGTTGTGAAAAAAAATCCTGATTTTCACTCCAGATGTTTCATCACACTTACGGTACTTGGATGTCCACCTAAAGTTGGGTACACACTAAACAATATATTGTCCTATCTGCCATATCACGTATACTTCTAGTGTGTACCCGCTATGTCTTTGTCGATGTGCACTCCTGTGCATCGTCAGCGACAACACCCATCGACCCTGCATGGCCCCGAATGGAGCATGGCCCCCTGATGTTGCTGCCAGCATTGCCAAGTGTGTATACATTTGCTGATGCGCCCCCCCACCCCCTTTCCCAGTCCCGTTGCCTGCGATGGCGTGGAAATGCAACGGTATCTCTTCTCGGTCTCATCACTGACTGATCTCACCCGGACTCTCTGGTCTTTGTACGCATTCCTAAGAGGCTGCAAACGAAATTCAGCGAGTCCGGAGATACGAACTCACAGGGGGGGGGGGGGGGGGGGGCACAAATTGAATCGATCCCCTTATTATTATTTACAGTTTCTTATATAGTGCAGCATATTCCATTTACAACTGGAAACAACATTGATAAGACAAACAGACATAGAGGTACACAGAATGGGGTCCATCCAATTACGGGAGAAGGGTATGAGTTGCCGTTGCATAGCATACAAACGCCAGCAACCACACCACATCTCATACCCCTCTCATACCCCTTGTGGCCCAATCTCACCCTGAATTTGCACAATTTTGTCTATAGCCAAGTTGTTGCACTAACTCACAGGTTAAGGATTTTGCACGCAATTGGATTGACCCTAATTAACTTATTATCCTTATCCTTTCTTAAGGAATGACTGGTGTATTTTTTAACAGGCTGGTATTTCAATCTGCCACAAAATGTATAATCTCATCCCTAAAAACTTTTTAAGTTATTATCTTTGCAGAATGTAAATATTTAATATAATTGAAAATTCCCTTTAGAAACAGTCCTTTGAAAATTAATTACCCAGACATATATGCCTCTGATCTGGGGAGAACCATAGCAATATTTTACCGCCACACAAGGTTGTGGGCTGATTCTAAGTTGGGCAAGTAACCGTGCAATTTGATAAAAGCATCCTGCACTGCAGGTGGGACAGATGTAACATGTGCAGAGAGAGTTAGATATGAGAGGTGCGCGTCCAAACTCAGATCTAATTTGCAGTGTTTACGTACAGCTGCTCCTGCATTTGTGGGCTACTGTATGTGCTTTTTAGCTTTGCTCCCTACCCAGAATCAGCCTTTGTGCATGGAAGCTATCTCAGCTGACAGCAATGCAGGGCTCCTACACAAACCACCCACCACATTATGCTATTACTCTGGTCACAAGAGTAGACCCCCACTATTCAGGTTGTGGGTAATTTTCCTAAATCTGAATTGTTCTTAAAACATAAAGGTGTAATAAAATGTTTCTTGCAGGGAACATAAGTGTTAATCACACAAATGATGCTGACAAATATTTGGGCATAAGCACATTGTAATATCAGAAACATGAATCATTCCCATGACAATGATTAATAACTTCACATTTAATACAAACTGTAAAATGTTAAATGTTTGGATAACAGCAGTCTTGCATCCAGATTAGTCATACCTCTGGTTCTGTGTTCTTTCTGGACAAAAACCACACTTGCATTGGGTCTGTTTTCCCCTTCATGCTAATAGGTCCCCTGTACTGTAAGTGGAATTGAGGGTCAGCATTTTCTGGACTCATAAGACATCTGTAAAATCACAAATACACTGTCATTAAGCCAAAGTGTAATGAAGCATAGTTCCATAACAGCTACATAATACATTGGCTTATGAATAAAGCAAATGTGCAGTGTTCCTTCTAGGCTGTTTCAGCAGGGTGCCGCACCCTGCCCATTTTTGAAATGTGAAATGTGAAAAAGCACCCTGCCCTTTTTCAGTGCACCCTGCAGGATCATAAATCGCCCCTTGTATACAGAATGCAACAGTCAGAGTGCTTGTTACAATGTAGTTGTCTACTCCTTGCCCTCTATCTAGTGAAATGGATGGCAGAGAAGGGACTGTAAATGGCATCACTGCTGTGGTCAGAGGCAAACTAGGCAATTGCCTAGGGCATTTGATATGCCTAGGGGCATCAGTAGCTTCTGCTGATTAAAATGATATGCTGCATGCCTATATTCTGTGTGTAGCATTTCATATGCAGATACAGCTACAGTCTCACACAGTATATAGGCATGCTACATATCATTTTAATCAGCAGAAGCTGCTTGTGCATCCTAGCCACATAGCAATGGAAATAAGCTGCATTTTCATAAAAAAGGTGCCCAACGTTAGCATTGAGGCAAGATTTATGAGGAGACATCTGTATCCAAGCCGAGGCAGAGGTCACAGTGTTAGTGGCAGTGTGAGTGCTGTGTGCATGTGAGTGGGTTGGTTGTGCAGTAGTCTTCGGAATATGTGTAAGGAGCATTATGTGTGTCATGTAAAAATGCATTAATAATGTGCAACATATGTGTAAGGAGCACTATGTGTGTCATTATGTGTATAAGGGCATTAATAATGTGCGGCATATGTGTAAAAGGCTACTACAGTATGTGTGTCATTATGTGTATAGGGGCACTAATAATGTGCAGCAAATGTGTAGGGGGCACTATGTGTGTCATTATGTGTATAAGGGCATTACTAATGTATGGCATATGTCTATGGGACATTATGTGTAAAAGGGCATTAATAAAGGTTGTCATAATGTGTAAGGCGCATTATGTATATAAGGACATTAATAATGTGTCTCATATGTGTAAGGGGCATTACTCTGTGGCATTATGTGTATAAGGTGCTCTACTATGTGGCGTTGCGTATAGAAAGGGCACTACTGAGTCGTCTAATGTGAATAAAGAGCAATAGGGTGTGGTGTAATGTGAATAAGGAGCTCTACTGTGAGGAGTAATGTTTATAAGGTAAAGTGATACTACTGTGGGATGTAATATGAATTATGGACACTATTGCATGATCAAATGTGAATAAAGTTGCAGTACTGTGTGGCGTAATTGGAATTGGGTTACTATTGTGTGGCCATGCCCCTTGCCAGCAAAAACACACCCCTTTTTGTGCTGAGCCCTAAATGTGCGAACTGTTCCTATTTAAAATATAGGGGGTACAAACACCAAAATAAGGACTGCTATGGGTGAGGGGTGATGGTGCTGGGAAAGAGGTGCAAGGTCAGAGGCGGAACCAGCGGTGGTGTTAGGGGGTACCAGCCAAAATCTTGCCTAGGGCATCATATTGGTTAGGGCCGGCTCTGGCTGTGGTTGCCTGCATAACAACACTCTCTGATAAAGAGGGAAAGAACAGGGAAAGCCGTGAGCATGTGCTGCTTATAGTATTTCCCTAGTAGAAGAACAGACTTTTATTTTGTACGTATATATTTTAACCCACGGCTCAACTTTTCTGTTCTATAACACATAAGGATTATAACTACTTCAGCACTGGAGGATACATTATTATCTACTTATTATGTGTATGCTACAGCTGATCTTTCAAGAAGACTGGACGGTATCCGGTCTATAGATCTACACTAAAAAGGTCTACAGTCAATAATAGGTCGACCACTAGTGGTCCACATACATTAGGTCAACAGGATTAAAAAGTCGACATGACAATGGTCGACACACATCTTTAAAAAAAAAATTCAACTTGTTTCTTACTTTACGACCCACGTGGACTATGACTGGGAATAGTAACCTTACCCAAAGAATGGCGAGTGAAGCGGTACACTAATGGGGCTTGTTTGTGGCAGAAAAGTGACAAACCCCCCCCCCCCCTCCCCCAAAATAGGATTTTAATACCTACCGGTAAATCCTTTTCTCCTAGTCCGTAGAGGATGCTGGGGACTCCAAAAGGACCATGGGGTATAGACGGGATCCGCAGGAGACATGGGCACACTATAAGACTTTGAATAGGTGCGAACTGGCTCCTCCCTCTATGCCCCTCCTCCAGACCTCAGTTATAGGAACTGTGCCCAGGGAGACGGACATTTCGAGGAAAAGGATTTTTGTTAACCAAGGGTGAGAAATACACCAGCTCACACCACAACACACCGTACAACATAGCTTTTAAGCAATACCAGTTAACAGCATGAACTAAAAACAGCAACAAGCTGAACATAACCGATACACAACCTTCGTGTAACAGAAGCAATAACTATCAATACAACTGCAAAAAACAGTCCGCACTGGGACGGGCGCCCAGCATCCTCTACGGACTAGGAGAAAAGGATTTACCGGTAGGTATTAAAATCCTATTTTCTCTTACGTCCTAGAGGATGCTGGGGACTCCAAAAGGACCATGGGGTCTATACCAAAGCTCCAGACCGGGCGGGAGAGTGCGGACGACTCTGCAGCACCGATTGAGCAAACATGAGGTCCTCATCAGCCAAGGTATCAAACTTGTAGAACTTAGCAAAAGTGTTTGAACCCGACCACGTAGCTGCTCGGCAAAGTTGAAGCGCCGAGACTCCTCGGGCAGCCGCCCAAGGTGAGCCCACCTTCCTGGTAGAATGGGCTTTCACTGACTTCGGCAACGGCAATCCAGCCGTAGAATGAGCATGCCGAATCGTATTACAGATCCAGTGTGCAATAGTCTGCTTGGAAGCAGGAGCCCCAATTTTGTTGGGAGCATATAGGACAAACAGAGCCTCTGATTTCCTAATTTGAACCGTTCTGGCAACATAAATTTTCAAAGCTCTAGTGAGACAAAGCCGCCAATTCCGAGACCCGTCTTGCGGACGCCAAGGCCAAAAGCATGACCACTTTCCAAGTGAGAAATTTCAACTCAACCTTTTGCAAAGGTTCAAACCAGTGAGACATAAGAAATTGCAACACCACGTCAAGATCCCACGGTGCCACGGGTGGCACAAACGGAGGATGGATGTGCAGCACTCCTTCACGAAAGTCTGAACCTCTGGAAGGGTGGCCAATTCTTTTTGAAAGAAAATAGATAAAGCCGAAATCTGCACTTTAATGGAACCTAATTTCAGCCTGCATCCACGCCTGCCTGCAAAAAATGGAGGAAACGACCCAGCTGAAACTCCTCCGTAGGAGCCTTCTTGGCTTCACACCAAGACACATACTTTCTCCAAATCGATGATAATGCTTCGCCGTGACCTCCTTTCTAGCCTTAAGGAGAGTGGGGATGACTTCCCCGGGAATACCCTTTCGAGCTAGGATTTGGCGTTCAACCTCCACGCCGTCAAACGCAACCGCGGTAAGTTCTGGAAGACGCACGGCCCCTGCAGTAACAGATCCTCTCTGAGAGGAAGAGGCCAGGGATCTTCTATGAGCAATTCCTGAAGATCCGGATACCAGGACTCCGTGGCCAATCTGGAACAATGAGTACCGCCTGAACCCTTGTTCTTCTTATGATCCTCAACACTTTTGGAATGAGTGAAAGTGGAGGGAACACATATACCGACTGAAACACCCACGGAGTGACCAGGGCGTCCATTGCACTGGCTTGAGGGTCCCTCGACCTGGAACAATATCTCTGAAGCTTCTTGTTGAGGCGAGACGCCATCATGTCTATTAGAGGAATTCCCCAACGACTTGTCACTTCTGCAAAAACCTCTTGATGAAGACCCCACTCTCCTGGATGGAGATCGTGTCTGCTGAGGAAGTCTGCTTCCCAGTTGTCCACGCCCGGAAGGAAGACCGCTGACAGAGCGCTTACATGCTTTTCCGCCCAGCGGAGAACTTTTGTGGCCTCCGCCATCGCCGCTCTGCTCTTTGTTCCGCCCTGGCGGTTTATGTACGCCACCGCTGTTACGTTGTCCGACTGAATCAGGACAGGTAGACCTCAAAGAAAGGGTACCGCTTGCAGAAGGCCGTTGTAGATGGCTCTTAATTCCAGAACGTTTATGTGCTGACAAGCTTCCTGGCTTGACCATTCTCCCTGGAAATTTTTTCCTTGTGTGACTGCTCCCCAGCCTCGGAGACTTGCATCCGTGGTCACCAGGACCCAATCCTGGATCCCGAACCTGCATCCCTCTAGGAGGTGAGAACTTTGAAGCCACCACAGGAGAGATATTCTGGTCCTGGAAGATAGACTTATTTTCCGGTGCATGTGCAGGTGAGACCCGGACCACTTGTCCAACAGGTCCCACTGAAATACCTGGGCATGAAACCTGACAAACGGAATGGCTTTGTAAGCTGCAACCATCTTCCCCAGCACCCGAGTGCATTGATGAATCAATACTCTTGCCGGTTTCAGGATTGGTCTGGATTTCCAGAGCTTTTTTCGCTGGGAGAAACACTCTCTGCAGCTCCATGTCCAGGATCATGCCCAAGAAAGACAGCCGAGTTGTCGGAATCAACTGTGACTTTGGCAAATTTAGAATCCAACCATGTTGTTGCAGAACTGTCAGGGAGAGTGCCACGTTTCTTAGCAACTGCTCCTTTGATCTCGCCTTTATCAGGAGATCGTCCAAGTACGGGATAATTGTGACACCCTGCTTGCGTAGGAGTACCATAATTTCCGCCATTACTTTGGTGAAGACCCTCTGAACCGCAAACCTCAGGAAAGCTTGATGTGGAGGATATATTGGGACATGTAAGTAGACATCTTTTATGTCGACTGATGCCATAAAATCCCCCCCCCCTTCCAGACTGGAGATCACTGCTCGAAGAGATTCCATCTTGAACTTGAAAGTTTTCAAATACAGATTGAGGGGTTTTAGGTTCAGGATCGGTCTGACCGAGCCATCCGGCTTTGGTACAACAAAGAGGCTCGAATAAAACCCTTCTCCCTGTTGAGACAGGGGTACCGTGACAATGACACGCTGTTGACACAGCTTTTGTATCGCAGCACTCACTACTTACCTTTCTGGGAAACTGTCAAGGCTGACTTGAAAAATCGGTGGGGGGGGGGGCACCTCCTGAAACTCCAGTTTGTACCCTTGGGACACTATGTCTAACACCCAAGGATCCAGGCCAGAGTGAAACTAGACCTGACTGAAGAGTCGGAGACGCGCCCTCACCGGTACGGACTCCCGTAGAGGAGCCCCAGCATCATGCGGTGGACTTGGCAGAAGCCAGGGAGGACTTCTGGTCCTGGGAGCATGCCACAGCAGGCGACCTTTTCCCCCTTCCTCAACCTTTAGAGGCAAGGAAGGACGACCCTCTTCCTTTTTTGTATTTATTAGGCCGAAAGGACTGCATCTGATAATGGTGCGTCTTTTTCTGTTGTGCAGGAACATAAGGAAGAAAAGATGACTTACCCGCTGTAGCCGTAGACACCAGGTCAGCGAGGCCGTCACCAAACAAGACACTACCTTTATATGGGAGAGCTTCCATAGCTTTCTTAGAGTCGGCATCAGCATTCCATTGATGAATCCACAGTGCTCTCCTGGCCGAGACTGCCATGGCATTGGCCCTTGATCCCAAGGAGCCAATATCCCTAGCCACATCCTTTAGCTGCAGCGTCCCTGATATAACCGCGAGTCAAAAGAATGTTATCCCTATCCAGGGTATCCATGTCAGATGCCAAACTATCTGCCCACTTACCAATAGCACTACTCACCCATGCCGACGCCACGGCAGGTCTGAGCAGTGCACCCGTTGTGACATAAATGGATTTTAAGGTCGTTTCCTGCTTACGATCCGCACGGTCCTTAAGGGCAGCAGTGTCAGGAGACGGAAGCGCCACCTTCTTGGACAGTCGTGATAGAGCCTTGTCCACATTGGGAGATGACGCCCACTTTTCCCTGTCGTCAGAGGGGAAAGGATATGCCATTAGAATTCTCTTGGGAATCTGCCACCTTTTGTCAGGAGATTCCCAAGCTTTTTCACAAAGAGCGTTCAGCTCATGAGAGGGGGGAAACATCACAGGCTTTTTTCCCTTATACAAACAAACCCTTGTATCTGGAACAGTAGGTACTTCAGAAATATGTAAAACATCTTTAATTGCCACAAACATGTACTGAATACTCTTAACCAATTTTGGATGTAAACTGGCCTCACTATAGTCGACACTGGAATCAGAGTCCGTGTCGGTATCAGTATCCGCCATCTGGGTAAATGAATGCTTTTGTGACCCTGAGGGGGCCTGTACCTGAGACAAGGCGTCCTCCATGGATTTTCTCCACGTTTGTGTCTGAGAATCAGATTTATCTAGTCTTTTAGTCAATAACGCCACATTTGCATTCAATGTACTCAACATATCCACCCAATCAGCAGTCGGCGGTGCCGACAGAGTCACTCCCAGCTCCTTATCTGTGCCCACTGCAATTTCCTCCGGGGAGGAGCACTCAGCCTCAGACATGTCGACACACACGTACTGACACGCACAAACACACTGGCTATAGGGGACAGACCCACAGGAAAGCCTGTTAGAGAAACAGAGGGAGTTTACCAGCTCACACCCCAGCGCCTATTCCAGTACTGAGAGCAAATACACACTGCCTCAGATGTCTGCGCTGTTATTATTAAAGGGTTAATAGCACTAAATTACTGTGCCCCCCCCCTGTTTTGCTCCCTGTTACTTGTGCAGGAGAGTGGAGGTCCGGGCCAGCGTCTCTGCAGCCTGTGAAGAGAAAATGGCGCTGGTAAGCTGTGAGGGCTAAGCCACGCCCCTTCACCGGCGCACTGTAGTCCCGCTCAAAATGTAAATATTTATACTGGCGGGGGCTATATTTAGTGCCTAGGCACTTATAATATATATATTTTGGCCAGTGTTGTACTCCAGTAATCATGCTGCCTAGGGCGCCCCCCCTGCGCCCTGTAAGTGCCGTCTGAAGTGTGTGTGGGAGCATGGCGCGCAGCGCGACCACTGCGCGGTACCTCATTACTGAAGTCTTCTGCCGTCACTGAAGTCTTCTGATCTTCTTTATACTCACCAGGTTTCTTTCTTTTGGCTTCTGTGAGGGGGTTGACGGTGCGGCTCCGGGAATAAGCAGCTAGGCGCACCAAGTGATCGAACCCTCTGGAGCTAATGGTGTCCAGTAGCCTAAGAAGCAGAGCCTTTGAACTCAGAAGAAGTAGGTCTGCTTCTCTCCCCTCACTCCCACGAAGCAGGGAGCCTGTAGCCAGCAGGTCTCCCTGAAAATAAAAAACCTAACATAAAGTCTTTTCAGAGAAACTCAGGAGAGCTCCCCTAGTGTGTGTCCAGTCTCTCTGGGCACAGAATCTAACTGAGGTCTGGAGGAGGGGCATAGAGGGAGGAGCCAGTTCACACCCATTCAAAGTCTTATAGTGTGCCCTTGTCTCCTGCGGATCCCATCTATACCCCATGGTCCTTTTGGAGTCCCCAGCATCCTCTAGGACGTAAGAGAAATTGTGTTTACCTTTGTGTCGACCTTTTGACCCTGTCGACCTAATGCATGTTGACTATTAGTGGTCGACCTTTTAATTATAGACCTTTTTAGTGTAGATCTAATAATTGACACCCGACTGGACATATACAGTATTTTTCTCAGTACAGATGTTGGGTGTTACATGGGTGTCCTATATGTATGTAGAGGTATAAGATACACTAAGGGGAAAATATATGTATAAAAACATATGCGCTATGCTTTGTGCGCAAAACATCACATCAAAAATGTCCTCTTCAAAATTAAAACGTGCCCTCCTCAATGATCAGCACCCTGCCCTAAACACTAAATGTGTATATATTTAAATAGTTTGATGGATACTTAGGTTCATCTAGTAACATGGAAAGATTCAGAAATCTTGTATCCTGTTTGCGCATCAAACGTGGTTTAAACAAATCTAACGTGGGTTAAACGGGTTGGGTATGCCTTACTAGAGCTGGGGATCCTGGCAGCAGAATGCCGGAGGGGAGGACGAGCGCAACAAAGACCCGTGCGTGCTCGGTGCTGCGCTTGTCACAGGTTCTATTCCCACTCTATGGGTGTCGTGGAGGCCCACGAGTGTGAATAGTTCCTGCTAGGTGGCATGCCGACTGTCAGGATTTGGAGCGTGCGGGATGCAGGGTTCGGTATTGTGATCGGCAGTCTCCTTACCGCCGGTCACATAACTACATCCCGGTTAAACAAATGTTATTTTCAGATGGGAAAATCATGATGGATCTGGACATTTCTAATGACAAGCTGACTGGTAGCAGTCGTCCTGAATTACGTCCACGTTCAAAAGTGAAATGTCACCCTGACATCTGAGTTATTTATATGGAAATTGGAGTTATTTGGAAGGTTTCCCTAGTTAGAAGGAACATTATGCATAAATGAAAACAGTGGTATCATATCAGCAGAGATTACTTACACTGCAGAAAGGAGACATGCAGAGAGGAGTTTCTTGTATGCCATTTATAGCGGCATAAACTTGGCATAAAGTGAGCAATTTTGCCTTACATTGTACATGCCATTACATATCTGAAAATAGAAACCCTCAGCCCTTTACCTCTCTGTGACCGGACAATTAGGCTGCTCACAGGTCCACTTACCACACAAATACTTATTTGGATAAAGAATGTTGCACTCCCCCAGGTTGCATCCATGTTATAAGTGTCCGTAAATCAAACTGGATAGGCCTGATATTTATTTACAGTATATTTTGCAGCCATAGTGGAGATTTCTTCACGCAAGATACAACTCTTATTCTAGGTTTTTTTATTACCCTAAGCATAGGGACCAGGGACAGTGTCAGAAAGGATTTGATGGCAGATAAGAACCACTTGGACCGTGTAGTCTGCCCCTTTTTTATCCTTAGGCAATCTCAACCATTTTTGATCCTTAGTTCTTTGAAAGGATGTTCATATGCCTATCCCAAGCATGTTTAAATTGCTCTACTGTATTAGCCTTTACTACCTCTGATGGGAGGTATTCCACTTATCCACTACCCTTTATGTGAAGTAATGTTTACTCAAATTTCCCCTGAACCTACCTCCTTCCAGTTTCAGTGTTATGTCCTTGAGTTCTAATACTGTTCTTCCATTGAAGAATGTTTCCTTCCTGTACATTGTTAAAACCCTTGGTATATTTGAAAGTTTCTATCATTCCCCCCCTTTCTCTTCTCTGATCCAAACTATACATGTTTCTGGGTGAGTTTTGTGATGTAGGCCATGCACCATTTTAGTTGTGTCAAAGTCAGAAAAAT
Source organism: Pseudophryne corroboree (assembly GCF_028390025.1). Taxonomy (NCBI): domain Eukaryota; kingdom Metazoa; phylum Chordata; class Amphibia; order Anura; family Myobatrachidae; genus Pseudophryne; species Pseudophryne corroboree. The sequence continues at coordinate 969,064,149 of NC_086444.1, forward strand.
ACCACGATGCACACTGCCATATTTGCACCTCATACAGGTCTGCGCTGCGCATGCGTGCGCTCTCCCGTGCGTGCGCATACTCGCTGTTGCGGGCACCCGCGGGCGCGCGGTATGTGCATTTACGGTAGAGTTCATGTGTTCGTAGCGTGCGACTCAATCGTTACATATTTCCACTATATAATGTATTTTGTAGATCATGGTCCCTTTGATAGAATCTGAAAGTTTGGTTAATGTAGCATGTTCATGGACAGAGAAATCCCTCTTTGTTTGATACGAAGGGTCAGACAGGAGTAATACTGTGGTGTTTAGTATCCATCGGAAGAGTATTTAATTAGCAATATTCCGGTGTTGGTTTGAAGCGGATTAATCGCTCGTGCGAATAGTTATGGACATAAGAAGTTTATGTCCATTTACTATTATTTGCACTTACTTATCCATGCGGCGGGAAACCTAGTTGCCCACCCACCTGAGCAGTTGGAAATCGTCACAGCCCACCTGTATGAATCAACCTATGACCTTTTGTTATAATGCGAGGAGGAATTCCTGTGTCCAATGAACAATGAGATTGTAGGGACCATTGAATTGCATTGTGTGTGGGGCATAAATAGACACGCCGATCACATCCAGCTCACTCTTCAACGGTTATCATTGCTGAAAATCGGGAGCTGGATGTCCAGAGGCGCATGCGATCGTTTCCTTTGTGCGTAAGTTTTCTCCGCAATCATATTGTCTTTCTTGTTGTTATGGGCCATATCTCTCTCTCTTCTCTTCTTTCTCTCGTACTCTCTTAAACATAATAGTATTGTATTGTATTTCCTGTGTAGTTATCTGGTTAGGTAGTCTATGTTATATTGTAGTGTATGACTTGTATTGTATTAATTCTTTTGCAAGTATAACATTCATAATATATATATTAGGCGTTGGACCCTAAGCACGGTATCTGTGTATTTATTATAGTGTTAAGTATTCACAGAGCGTCGGTGACGCTCAAACAGCTTTTAAGTTAATAAGGTTACACTGCGTTGCATCTACACCCTATCTCTACACTAAGGTTTTACAGCATATTACATTGTTTATGGTTTAGATATAAAGGTTTAACATTGTGAGCGTCAGCGCCGCTGGTGATCTCCTCGTGGTCCCGAGCGTCCGCTACGCTATAGCGAATCATTACGTTAGTCGGCAGCCAATAGCGTGCCTGCCTGTGATCTCTCGGCCGTGAGCGAACGTGACGCTTGAGCGTCTCGACCACGGCTAAGCGATCGTTACGCAACGAGCGTACCCTTACGGTACTCCATACGTAAATAGCGTACAGTGTTCTTAGACCTCATAAAGGGTTTTATATAAGATAAATATTTAGCTTTATCAATTGGCGGCTCGTCCTGTCCTTCACATATCTCTGCTAGGTAATTTCAGCAGACATTATCCAGCAGCAAAGGGCGGGAGGTCATATTCCTCGTAGTGCTGTTTGGATAAGCGTCTGCTTCGCTTAGTAAAGGGTGCTGAAGGAATCCGGAACCGGAGGTAAGAACAACACGCTAGTGTCTTTTAAAACTGTTTATTTCTGTCTTGCGTACACACGCACATATCTGCATTTCTTTTTCATTCGTGTATTTTCATATATCACTCTCCTGTTTGCCATTTTATAATTGATAAAACGTGCTAAGAGAGATTTGTCTCTATTTCATAGTTAAAGTGTAAAACCCACATGCAACTCTACCTAAGGTAAAAGGAGAGATTGGTGTGTTGCGCGGTAGACGATCGAGGATCATCTACATTGATAAAAGTGTTAGTTGTGTTGCGGTGGACATTGGTTTTGTGTACACGTGTCTCTAACAAAGGGCTGAGACTCGCGTACGCCAAGGCCGACGCACGCAGCGTAAATTACGCAACGGAGCGTCTGGGTACGCCCACGTAACTCAAGTCACACGACAGTTGATTTTTAAGTAGCGCAACAGACGATAAGTAGCACAACAGGCGATAAGTAGCGCAACAGGCGATAAGTAGCGCAAAATCTATTTTTAGTGTCCGAAATTTAGATTAACAGATCCTTCTCCAAATTCACAACACATCTGGTCTAAAGAAAATTTCTGCGCAGAAATAGAAATCGAAGCAAAAGTGTACGTGTGGTGAGTGAGTGTTTTGTATATATAAGTTTATACAATTTTACAGGTTGAACCACAAGAAGTCGAGTTCTCGCAGAGGTACATACATGTAAGTGACGTGCATGGTGGCTAGGGAGGCATCTCTGGTTAAACATAAAATTTGAGCAGTAGAGAATAGTAGACCAGGAGGTCATACTACAGACCGGGAGGTCCAGGTACAGCAGACTAAGAAGTCTGCCATAAAAGAGAAAAGGGCACAACCCAGGGGGTTGGTGCAAAACCCATATAGGCCAATAAAGCTCTGGCTGAAGGAATTCGCAGCCGAAATTTTCGATTCCACTGGTCGCTCAGCACATAAGATTAGTTGCTTATGTGCTGAACGATTGTACCGCACGTAATTGTGTACATTAGTTAATCTGACCAGTACCATTTGTGTACGATCCCGGTCATAAAACTATTTGTACACTCTGATGTGATTTGTGTAATTTTTTATTTTCTGAAGGGAAGTTCGCTGGTCACTCAGGAATTGTCCAACAACCAATAGTTACTGGAAAGAGTAAGTGTTCTGCGGATATCCCTCGCATGTTCCAGTAAATAGAGGTTCATAGGGGCCCTGGGTCGAGTACGCCAGCACTAAGGCAGTGTGTGGGTCGTATTGGTCGGCGTGGGCGAGTGAGTGGGGTACTCGGTAAACCGCCACCGTCAGCCTATCGTGAACATTTTGGTTTTTGTAAGGGTTCGCTGAAGACCCTGAAATAAGGTCAGAGGTGGTGAAAGCAACGCCTGCAAGTTATGGGGGCCAATTGTTCAGGAAGGGGGCGATCAACCTCGGTTCGGGTTGATTCAGTAAACCGACCAGTCGGGTCGGCAAGGTACGTAATGTGTGAAAAATATGGTTCACATACAGAGGTTTTATGTGATGAATGGGAGAGAATGACAGTGCATGACGGGGAGAAAATCCCAAGAGTAGGTAGCTTTAGCCCAGAAGTGTTGCAAAATTTAAGGAGGAGGATATGTCTCATTAAATCAACAAAGAGACGAATCCAACATTATGATTATTTGCAGTTATGGCAACAGGAGGGTGAAATACAGAGAGGATTGGCTCTGGCGGCGGGATCTAATCCTATCAAGAAATTGATAGCGACAGCCCCGCCGCCACCATACATATCAGGAGAGAAATTGGTTGCGGAGAATGACGCATTAGGGTGTAACAAACAAACACTTAGCAACTGTGTAAATGTTAATAAGTTAACTAATGCAAGTATTAACCCGTGCAAGTTGTACCCTGTTTTGAACTTTCCCCAGGAGTGTGATCAAGAGGACGAATCGGCAACAATATCGGCGCTCTCTCTAGCAGCCACCATAGCAGAGACAACAGTAGGCACGGCTCCACCCACGAGATTAGTAACAAAAGCCCCTAGCGGAGGGATAGGTGAGGTCGTATCTACAGGTAAGTACGGCACCATACACTACGCTGAAACCATTTCACCACAGGCTGTAGAACCTACACAGAGTGATGTTAGTAAACTTAATCCTGTTAGGGTAATAGCAGTGCCAAATGGGAAAACTGACACAACAGGAATCACTCCTGTTAGGAACATTGCCATGTACAGCCCATTTTCCCGAATGGAATTAAGAACCATAGTGTCTGAGTTCCCTGACCCTAGGAAAGACTTAGTTGCCAGCCAGAAATACATCAGAGACCTAGGGAACACTTTAGAGCCCAATAACAAAGACTGGCAGGTATTGCTGAGGGCATGTTTACCCTCAAATGTCGACGCAACTCAATTTTTGGCTGACTGTGGATTAGATCAGGATGTACCTCTTACAGATGTGTACAACAAAGATAACGTAAAAAGAATAAGTTTACAGTTAAAGGAGTATTTCCCAGCAGTAGTTAAGTGGAACAAGATTTTCTCCATTAGACAGAAAGAGTCAGAAACTGCTGCAGAATATTTTCACAGGGCATTACTAGAAATGGCAAAGTACACAGGTATAGAGGACATCAAAACAAACATAAACCATCGAGAAGTAGCAGTATCTGTACTAATGGATGGGTTAAAAGAGACATTAAAGACAAGAGTACAGACCACGCAACCATGTTGGCGAGGTCTGTCGGTGGCTACTTTGAGAGAGGCTGCTATTGATCACGACCGGAATATCACCCGACACAGGGAGTTCCAAGGTGATAAGTTAATGGCCGTAAGTATACAGGCCCTGACCACAAGGCAGCCTTTGTATAAATCACCAAACCCTGTGGGTAAGTCAAATGTGGTAACTTGTTTTTCTTGTCATAGACAGGGACACATGGCACGAGACTGTAGAGTGAAAAATTCACAAAACTCATATCAACCCCCTAGACAACGACACGACACACGACATTGGGAGCAAGGTCCGCAGAGACGGAGTTATGAGCCACATACAGGGGAAACAAAAAGATACCCCCCGAACAGAGACTGGCAAGCCACTGGTAGTTCCCATTTCACCCCTTCACAAGTAGTTGCTGCCAGCGGGATTCAGGGAGGTCACCATACCCAATAGGGGTGTGGCCATACCTGTAATCTGCAGCCAGTAAAATTGATTGCAAGTCTTGGGAGTGAACCTGAAATTGCAATCAATGTAGCTGGTAGATCATTAAACTTTCTTGTAGACACAGGGGCGGCCAAATCAGTGATAAATTCGACAGTGGGCATGAGAACCACTGGTAAGACAATTCCAGCCATAGGAGTAACAGGAGTAGTCCAGCACTACCCTGTTAGCAAACCAGCCGAGATTACAGTAGGGCCGTTACATACCAAGCATTCCTTTTTGCTGGCTGCATCGGCACCGACTAATCTCCTGGGAAGAGACTTATTGTGCAAAATGGGGTGCGTCATTTATTGTACTCCTGAAGGTGTATTCTAGGACATACCTGAGAATCACGCTCAGGAAGTGCGAGACATGTTAGACTCCCCGTCAAAATTAATGTCACATACCATTATGACAAATAGGACTCCATCCCAAGTAGAGGAAATGACATCCCAGATACCAGAGTCACTTTGGACTAAAGATGGACAGGACACTGGATTAATGGCAAACGTAGCTCCGGTAGTTGTACAAGTAAAAGATGGTAGGATAGCTCCAAAAATCCCACAGTACCCTCTGAAGCCAGAGGTGGAGTTAGGAGTGTATCCCGTAATAGAGCGCTTGCTACAACAGGGCATTCTGGTAAGAACGTCCAGCACTGCCAATAGTCCCATCTTCCCTGTTAAAAAGAGTGGGGGGAGGGGTTACCGGCTAGTGCAGGATCTAAGGGGGATTAACAAAATAGTTGAGAGTCAGTTCCCCGTAGTGCCAAATCCAGCTGTCATCCTTATGCAAATCCCTCCCACTGCGAAATTTTTCACTGTTATTGACCTCTGCTCCGCTTTCTTTTCGGTACCTCTGCACCCTGACAGCCAATATTTGTTTGCATTCACATACAGAGGAGTCCAATACACATGGACTCGATTACCACAAGGTTTCATAGACAGTCCAAGTATCTTTTCCCAGGCTTTGCATGATTGTTTACAGTCTTTCCAACCAGAGAGTGGATCAGTATTAATACAGTACGTGGACGATCTACTACTGTGTTCTGATTCATTGGAAGCATCCCTGAAGGATACGAAACAGCTCCTGTTTCATCTTTCAGACACAGGACACAAGGTTTCCAAAGACAAGTTGCAATTGTGCCAAACTAAGGTAAAATATTTGGGACACTGTCTAACACAAGGACTGAGACACCTGACCGCTGATAGAATTCAAGCAATTAGAGACATGACTCTGCCACAAACCCAGCAACAGATCAGAACATTTTTAGGAATGTGTGGGTATTGCCGTAACTGGATCCCAGGGTTTTCCATTCTAGCGTTACCTTTGCAGGAGATGGTCTCCTCAAACAAACCTGAGCGGATTTCGCATACAGACGAGTCCGAGATGGCATTTGAGAGACTTAAACAGTGCCTAACGCAGGCACCAGCATTAGGTATGCCAGACTATGGGAAACCCTTTGAGCTGTACGGAACAGAAAGTGCTGGTTGCGCGGCAGGCGTCTTAACCCAAAAGCACGGTGATGCCAGCAGGCCGGTAGCATACTACAGCGCTCAGCTAGACACGGTAGCGCGATCCCTCCCCACATGCTTGCGAAGCGTTGCTACGATAGCATTGCTAGTAACGAAAAGCGAAGATGTAGTGCTAGGTCACAACCTCACAATTCATACACCACATGCAGTGTCTGCCTTGCTAAATTCTGCCCAAACCAGGCACGTCTCATCAGCGCGGTTTACAAGATGGGAATTGGCACTAATGGCCCCCGTAAACATCACCATAAGGAGATGCAGTGCATTAAACCCTGCAACATATCTCCCAGGTGTGCCTGGACAGGCACAAAGGGTGGAGGATGAGAGTGGTGGGGAAGGAGAATTTAACACAAAGGAAGACACACATGATTGTATGGAATATTTGACCCAAAATTTTACCGCAAGGCCTGACATCAGTGACAATCCACTGGAAGATGTAGATCTAACTTTCTACACGGATGGTAGTTGTCACAGACAGTCAGACTCGGGAGACTTGTGTACTGGATACGCAGTCGTAGATGACCAAGGCACCATAGAAGCGGAACCACTAGGCCCACCTCACTCAGCCCAGGTTGCTGAACTGGTCGCCCTAACCAGAGCATGTGAATTGGCTAAGGGCAAATCAGCCAATATCTACACCGACTCTAGATACGTATTCGGGGTAGTCCATGATTTCGGAGCCCTATGGCGCCTCAGAAATTTCATGACGGCATCTGGTACACCGGTAGCGCATGCAGCTCACATCAAAAGGCTTCTAACAGCGATACAGGAACCCGACAGAGTGGCTATTATCAAGTGTAAAGCACACACATATAGCCAAGACCCAGTATCACTTGGTAACAGCCGAGCAGACGAAGCAGCTAAGTTAGCAGCTGGGACCCCCAGACAGACAGACACCACACAACTGATGGTATTTAATACCATCAACACACAGAAGTTGTGTGAGATGCAAAATTTGTGTTCCACACAGGAAAAGGCAGTCTGGAAGGCAAAGGGATATGGCCAGGAGTCCTCAGGACTCTGGACGGATGGACAAGGTAAACCGGTGGCCCCCAGAGCATATCTTCCATGTTTAGCTGAGGCAGCACACGGGCTGACTCATCTGGGCAAGGAGGGAATGTGCAAGTTGGTAAGAGCATATTGGTGTGCCCCAGGATTTTCATCTCATGCAGGTAAGAGAGCAATGTCATGCCTTACCTGTTTGAGAAAGAACATCGGAAAGGCAATACCAACAGAACCATCTCATATCCCACCTGCAGGCGGCCCTTTCCAGGTAATACAGATTGACTTCATTCAATTACCCCCTTGTCGAAATTTGAAATATGTACTTGTTTGTATAGATGTTTTCTCAAATTGGGTCGAAGCATTTCCTGCGGCCACAAATACCGCTATGTTTACTGCTAAGAAAATTGTGCAGGAATTTGTATGTAGATATGGTATCCCTAGAATAATTGAAAGTGATAGGGGTACCCATTTTACAGGTGATGTCTTTCAAGGAATGTGTAAGTTGATGGGAATTGATAGCAAGCTGCACACTCCATACCGTCCACAGGCGAGTGCGAAGGTAGAAAGAGTGAACAGCACTATTAAAAATAAACTGAGCAAAGTTATGGCAGAGACAGGATTGACATGGCCAGAAGCTCTACCCATTGTACTATACAGCATCAGAACCACACCCAGGTCCCCTCTTAATCTGTCTCCCTTTGAAATCTTGTTTGGTCGACAACCGCATGTTATGATTAACCCTCAGGATGATTTGAAGTGTAACAATGAAGTGACTGTAAAGTACCTGGTTAATATGAGTAAACAGCTAAGGAATCAAAATGATAATTTGAAGTTAGTGATTCCTGATTTACCAGATAGTAATTGTCATGACATTGAACCTGGGGATTATGTAATGATACGGAATTTTCTACGCTCAGGTTGCCTTATTGACAGATGGGAAGGACCATACCAAGTCTTATTGACTAGCACTACAGCATTGAAAGTTGCCGAGAGAGAGACTTGGGTTCATTCGTCCCATTGTAAGAAGGTTGCTGATCCAGAGAGGTCCCGTGATAAGGAACAGACGGTAGAGGAAGTTGTATCACTGGAGTGTCTGTTCCAGGAGGACTGAGGCGGCACCTGAGCATCGAGAATCACAAGATCAAAAGCAGTTGTCGATTCCCTGTTCCCATTTATTGTTTTTCTCCACTTCCCATCCCCTCTCCCTCAAATTATTTTTCCCCCTTCTCATTCTTCTTCGTTTCCTCCTAAGATGGACTTGCCTCAAGAGACTGTGATCCGGATTTTCCTGTTGACCATGATGTTGACCAGAGCAGTCTGTTCCGGCGAGAGCACCATGGAGGTCGAGAGAGGTTCTGGAATGGGTTCTGATGACAGAGATGGAGGCGTAGTTTCCCAAGAACAACATAATCAACAAGCAAAGGCGAGTATCAGAAAACGATCCGATAGCATTGACCATAGAAGGAATTGTGAAGGATTGTTAGCTGAAGAAAACTGTATCTGTAGGCTCTGTGACAATGTAGTTGAGGATGGGTGCATCAAGAAATGCCAATCCAGTTTTAATATCCACATGGACCGGCATCCCTTGAGTGACTATCACTCCTTAGTGGGTAGTGTGCTAAATCAAACAGATTGTTGGGTATGCTCTCAAGTACCTCAAGGTCATAGCAAATCAGGACTAGTACCATTTCCTTTAACGATAGGGGAGGTACTTGAGCTAAGTGGTGGGAGGCCGGTGGACAGGAGGTTTAATATCTCCAGTCCTCCTAGTTTGAAGCTCCACCAATATCATGTGGATAGATCCCTCATATGTTTTAACATTTCCAATCCCCGAAAGCCGGGAAATTGGGAAGTGTCATGGAGTAACCAAACCATGACCTTTTCATATAGAGCAGATAGAATGCCGACAGATACAGAGCTTGTACGCCACATAGCCAGTAGAGGAAAATCTTTCCGATATAGGTATACCCTAGGAAATAGGATTACGAGAGTTGGAGAGGTATCACCAGGATACTGTGCACATATCGTACAAGCTGATACGTGTACTAGACAGATGGGAGAATTAGGGTTAGGAGATTTCACATGGAAGATGTGTAATATGGTTATGTCCTACTCCGTCCCATATGTTCTCCCCGATGATGCATATTTCATATGCGGGAGGAAGGCGTATAAGTGGCTTGCCCCAAACTCTGAAGGATTGTGTTATATTGGAAAAGTACTGCCTGAAGTAATGACTGTATCACATGCCAAAATGAAGGATATACACCGTGTTGCCCAAGCTCCTTATACTCACACCCATTACGAGCACGTAGTTAAACGGCACCTGATAGAAAGAACAGAGCATCCGGCCTCTGACATGATCCATGAATCCACCGGGATTCAGTTTCTAATCGCGTTAGACATCACTCGCACCGCCAGAGGAGTGTTGAATTATAAATACATATCTGCGCTCGCAAATTTGTTAGACAATATCACAGAAATGTATGATGACACGTTTAGGTATACTGGAAGAGAACTTCAAGCTTATAAAACAGAACTAGTTCAGCATAGAATGATTCTCAATTATCTCACGGCAGTAACAGGCGGATATTGTGTCACACTGGCAACGCAGTACGGCGTGAAATGTTGCACATATATTACAAATAGTACCGAGGACCCCGTCGAGGTCATAGACCAAAAGATGGACGACATTCTCCAATTGAAGTGGGCATTTTGCAGGAGACACAATCTCACCCTTGCTGCTGTGAGTAATGAGCTGACTGGTTGGGTGTCATGGTTGAACCCGCGAAATTGGTTCTCCGGTTTAGGAGAATGGGCTCAAGGAGTCATAATGGATGTAGGGAAGTTTCTCCTATGTATCTTAGGTGTTATCATAACGATTGGCTTGATATTTAGATGCGGTCAGGCTTTAACGAAGTGCAAACGAAGTACCAGGGTGATGAGTTTAAGGAGTGAGGAAATTGTAATTCCAATGGATTTGATTTATGACCCAAATGTAGAAACAATGATGTGATGAAAATGCGATTTCTACGGTCCGTTTCTTTCACCTGTTTTTCCGTTTTCCTCCAAGGTAAAAAGACCCACTTGGACGAGGAATTTGATGAGCCGATATACAGACAACAGATGGATTAAAGAAGAAGTTTTGACAACCTGATACGCAGATTTTTGATGAACTTTGCCATAGATCCCCAGTTTCCCTAGAAATTTTAAAATTACGCTAGCCCAACACTTTTGTAAATCTATGGACATTGACAAAGCTTTTGCTCGCACCTTATGGGCAAAAGCACAAAGAAGACTGCATTCAACAGACACCGAACAAGACTTCAACCGACAAATGTTCATTTACCTGACATAGAATACCACTGCATTTACCGTAATTATGTCTTTTCTTCATCTCTACAACCTTCAGGTAATTACACACATAGTCGATAGGGAATACAGGCACAGATATCAGCAATCACATATTCCCCCATTCATGTATCATCAACTAAAATGTGCTCCCCATTTTGTTCAAAATCCGAAAAGAGCTCGGTAAAGTTTGACAGCCCATCCACAGACCCGTACCACGGGATAAGAAGGAATTCAAATGTATACTTCGCAATGCCTCGAAGCTTGATTTAAAACACGTACGGCACGATGATACATGACCCCCAAACACGGATTCATACACACATGCTTCTGCTATCTCACTAGGTCATACCCTTTTCCTACCTTCTCCTCTCCTCCCCTACCCAACCATGTAAATGTATTAACCCCTGACATATATTTTTCTCTTTTTGAAATGTTTTAGGAAGTGGCAGTTATTGTTGACTGCCAAAGGGTGGACTGTCAAAGTCAGAAAAATACCACGATGCACACTGCCATATTTGCACCTCATACAGGTCTGCGCTGCGCATGCGTGCGCTCTCCCGTGCGTGCGCATACTCGCTGTTGCGGGCATCCGCGGGTGCGCGGTATGTGCATTTACGGTAGAGTTCATGTGTTCGTAGCGTGCGACTCAATCGTTACATATTTCCACTATATAATGTATTTTGTAGATCATGGTCCCTTTGATAGAATCTGAAAGTTTGGTTAATGTAGCATGTTCATGGACAGAGAAATCCCTCTTTGTTTGATACGAAGGGTCAGACAGGAGTAATACTGTGGTGTTTAGTATCCATCGGAAGAGTATTTAATTAGCAATATTCCGGTGTTGGTTTGAAGCGGATTAATCGCTCGTGCGAATAGTTATGGACATAAGAAGTTTATGTCCATTTACTATTATTTGCACTTACTTATCCATGCGGCGGGAAACCTAGTTGCCCACCCACCTGAGCAGTTGGAAATCGTCACAGCCCACCTGTATGAATCAACCTATGACCTTTTGTTATAATGCGAGGAGGAATTCCTGTGTCCAATGAACAATGAGATTGTAGGGACCATTGAATTGCATTGTGTGTGGGGCATAAATAGACACGCCGATCACATCCAGCTCACTCTTCAACGGTTATCATTGCTGAAAATCGGGAGCTGGATGTCCAGAGGCGCATGCGATCGTTTCCTTTGTGCGTAAGTTTTCTCCGCAATCATATTGTCTTTCTTGTTGTTATGGGCCATATCTCTCTCTCTCTCTCTTCTCTTCTTTCTCTCTCTCGTACTCTCTTAAACATAATAGTATTGTATTGTATTTCCTGTGTAGTTATCTGGTTAGGTAGTCTATGTTATATTGTAGTGTATGACTTGTATTGTATTAATTCTTTTGCAAGTATAACATTCATAATATATATATTAGGCGTTGGACCCTAAGCACGGTATCTGTGTATTTCTTATAGTGTTAAGTATTCACAGAGCGTCGGTGACGCTCAAACAGCTTTTAAGTTAATAAGGTTACACTGCGTTGCATCTACACCCTATCTCTACACTAAGGTTTTACAGCATATTACATTGTTTATGGTTTAGATATAAAGGTTTAACATTGTGAGCGTCAGCGCCGCTGGTGATCTCCTCGTGGTCCCGAGCGTCCGCTACGCTATAGCGAATCATTACGTTAGTCGGCAGCCAATAGCGTGCCTGCCTGTGATCTCTCGGCCGTGAGCGAACGTGACGCTTGAGCGTCTCGACCACGGCTAAGCGATCGTTACGCAACGAGCGTACCCTTACGGTACTCCATACGTAAATAGCGTACAGTGTTCTTAGACCTCATAAAGGGTTTTATATAAGATAAATATTTAGCTTTATCAGTTGCCTTTCTTTGTACGCTCTTTTATTTATTTACATACTTCTGGAGATATGGCCTCCAGAACTGGACACAGTATTCTAGATGATGTTGTACTGAAGAACTATACAGTGGCATTATCATTTCTATCTTTCTGCTACTGATTTCTCGCACTATGCAACCAAGTATCTGACTTGCCTTCCTCATTGCTCTGTTACATTGCTTACCTGTCTTTAAGTCACCTGAAATAGTGACTCCTAGATCCCTTTCCTCCTCAGTAGTTCCCAGTATAGTGTCCTTAATACTATATTTAGCTTGTGGATTTTTGGGACCCAAGTGCATGACTTGCATTTATTAGCATTAAACTGTAATTGCCACGCTATTGACCATTCCTCAAGACGGCCATGGGTACTAGGTTCGCGCCGAGTTTTGCCAACATATATATGGGCATGTTTGAAGATCAGTACATTTGGGGTGACCCATATGGCGCGAACCTAGAATTCTGTGGCCGTTACATTGACGATTTATTTTTTGTTTGGGATGGGAATTCTGCACTTAATTTTGTCACTTACCTTAATAATAATGATTATAATTTGAAATTCACACATTTATATAGTAGAGATACAGTTGATTATTTGGATCTTACTATTTCCTCTGAAGGTGGACAGATTACCACTAAAAATTACAAAAAAACTGTTGATACAAATAATTTTTTACACTATTCTAGCAACCATTACAAACCTTGGTTACGAAATGTGGCGTTTAGCCAATTTAGTAGACTACGTAGGAATTGTTCTACTTTAAGGGATTATAGAAACCAAGCAGATATTATGGCCAAAGATTTTATTGATAGAGGATATCCCAAAGCTTTAGTGAAGATAGCTCATAAAAAGGTAGAAACTATAGATAGGAAACAATTAATGAAAATAAAAAAGAAACCACAGACGTTTAACATTGATAAAAATGAGGATTTGACTAAAATGTGCTATATATCCAAGTACAATAGTCAATCACATGAAATTAAGAAAGTTATAAAAAATAATTTTAAAATTTTACAAAAGGATGCTATATTACAATCAGCGATTACATTGACCCCCAGAATTATTTTTAAGAAAAATAAAAATGTGAAAAATATATTAGCACCAAGTATTTTGAAGAAAGAGAAAGTAATTAATTCAATAGCCCCCATTTGTAACTCATGGTTGGTAGCTCCCACACTAGGATGTTATAAATGTGGTAAAAATCGTTGCATTACATGTGGGTTCTTAGTTAACAGGGCTTTGAAAATTGAATCTCACACTACAAAAGAGAAATTTGAGATTCGTGAATTTATTAATTGTGATATCACCCACTGTGTCTACGTGCTGCAGTGCCCGTGTGGCCTGCAGTACGTGGGTCGAACTACTCGCTCACTTAAGACCAGATTTAGGGAGCATAGATTAAATATTCTCAAACAGTTTCCTCATCATAGTGTGTCCCACCATTTTTCCATCGTCCATCAAGGTAAGACTGATGAATTACGAGTGATAGGGGTTCATCACATTAAAACCACCAGTCGTGGGGGGAGACAGATATCGCAATCTGTGCGAGAAAGAAGCATTGTGGATCTTTCAATTGAGAACGTTATACCCTTTAGGGTTGAACGATTGTATAGATTTTGAATCGTTCACCAAATAATATTTTATAGATGGTCCAGCAGTCACCGGCCATTCCCAGGTCTCACGCCTATTGGGGATTTCAATAAATAAATGTATTTGTAGAAATGGGGATGTAGTTTCACTAACACTTTTTGGGGGTATTGAGGGGGAGTTGATATGGTTATACTATTAGATATACGGGATGATGGTCCTTTAGTAGTGTAGAACACAAAGATTTGAGTCATGGTTAGATAGAGTAAAGGTAGAACGTTGGCTTTCAAGATTTGAAGTCATGGGATCAGATCCCGTTGTGATAAATCAGTAAGAATAATAATAAAATAAATAAAAAGGTTATATATACATTATTTATTTATTCATTTTTTATATATATATTCTCTGTATCCATAAATATGATAACCAACATAGATCATTTATAATTATAAAAATATATATGTTATTAATATGATGGTGACTTTTATATTAGGTTTTGAATAAAATAAAATAATTATATAAGATGAATACTTTTCCATTGAAAGTGTAGTATTAGACTAAGATTGAGGATAGCTTTGAGGTAGTGCTTTGGTTTACCATAGCGTAGGCCAGTGCCGTAACTAGGCATTTTAGCGCTGTGTGCAAGAAACGACAGTGGCGCCCCCCCCCCCCATGTAAGACAGGGGCAGTGCGCGCCTCAGGCGCGTGCAAAATTTAGAGGGGCGTGGCTTCATGGGGAAGGGGCGTGGCCACCAAATAATAGCAATTCATACTACGGTGCACAGTAGTCTACATTATTCAAATTACGCTGCACAGTAGCGCCACTACACCAGGTAGAGCCCCTTTTATACATTACAGCAGACAGCGTCCCCCTTTTGACACATTACAGCAGACAGTCCCCCTTTTTACACATTACAGCAGACAGCGTCCCCGTTTATACACATTACGGCAGACGGTGTCCCCCTTTATACACATTGCGGCAGCCAGGTCCCCTTTTTACACATTACGGGAGCCAGTCCCCCTTTTTACACATTGCGGCAGCCAGGCCCCCTTTTTACACATTACGGCAGACAGTCCCCCTTTTTACACATTGCGGCAGCCAGTCCCCCTTTTTACACATTGCAGCAGCCAGTCCCCCTTTTTACACATTGCGGCAGACAGTCCCCCTTTTTACACAATGCGGCAGCCAGGACCCCTTTTTACACAATGCGGCAGCCAGGACCCCTTTTTACACATTATGGCAGACGGTGTCCCCCTAAAAGAGAGAGAAAGAGAGAGAGAGAGAGATACTTACCTGACAGGCTCCTCGTGCTGGCAGCTCCCTCGGTGCAGGCAGTGAGATGAGGAGGGAGGGGGAACAGGGAGCCGCAGCAGCGCTATTTGATTGGTAGTAAGCGCCGCTGCAGCATCCCCCTCTTCTTCTGTACTGGCTGCCTGGCGCTGCTGTGGATGCTGGGATGAAGGAACCGCATCCCAGCATCCATAGCAGCGCCGGGCAGCCAATACAGAAGGAGAGGGGGATGCTGCAGCGGCGCTTACTACCAATCAAATAGCGCTGCTGCGGCTCCCTGCTCCCCCTCCCTCCTCCTCCTTCTCTCCGCTGCTCGGCGCTTCTGTCTTCCCCTCCACAGCGCGGCGGCGGCGCACACAGCAGAGGCGGCATGTAATGAGTCAATTTGACTCATTACATGCCGCTGGCCGTTGCGCCCTCAGGGCAACTGCGCTGTGTGCCAAGCCCCCTTGGCACACACGTAGTTACGGCCCTGGCGTAGGCTATGAGTTCGATTCCTGGATGGTATATATCCCCTAATGTGATATGAGAAGATTATTATTTTATAATTTTCTTTATTCTTATTTTTATTTTTGTTTTGATTTGATTGCATTTGTATACACACATGGAAATTTCTGTATTGCTCTTGTCAATTATGATTGTGGATTAATCATTGGTTACAAGGATTAGTTCTCTTGTATATAGGAGTAGATTTATTTATGTGTGTGTGAATATATACTTTTAACATCTATAAATGTGTGTGTACCTGTAGACAGGCGGGCATATGATGATTTAATGATGAAGGTTTAATTAAGAAAAAGGTGAGCAAAGAGGTGGATTAGGAGGTGGATCTAAGACAGGTGTTTTATATCTAGGTGGATGATTGCACCAATTGGCTATGAGGCTGTTATTTAAAAAGGGCTACATTTCTCTAACGTCCTAAGTGGATGCTGGGAACTCCGTAAGGACCATGGGGAATAGCGGCTCCGCAGGAGACTAAAGAAAGTTTTAGGACTACCTGGTGTGCATTGGCTCCTCCCTCTATGACCCTCCTCAAGACCTCAGTTAGAATTTTGTGCCCGGCCGAGCTGGATGCACACTAGGGGCTCTCCTGAGCTCTTAGAAAGAAAGTAATATTTAGGTTTTTTATTTTCAGTGAGATCTGCTGGCAACAGACTCACTGCTACGAGGGACCTAGGGGAGAGAAGCGAACCTACCTGCTTGCAGCTAGCTTGGGCTTCTAGGCTACTGGACACCATTAGCTCCAGAGGGATCGAACACAGGCCCAGCCTCGGTCGTCCGATCCCGCAGCCGCGCCGCCGTCCCCCTAGCAGAGCCAGAAGCAAGAAGACGTTCCTGGAAATCGGCGGCAGAAGACTTCGGTCTTCATTAAGGTAGCGCACAGCACTGCAGCTGTGCGCCATTGCTCCCCAGGCACACCACATACTCCGGTCACTGATGGGTGCAGGGCGCTGGGGGGGGAGGCGCCCTGGGCTGCAATATAAGTACCTTACTTGGCAAATTAACACATAATATAGCCTTTAAGACTATATATGTGTAAAATCCCCTGCCATAACAGTATAAAAAAAGCGGGAGAAGCCCGCCGGAAAAGGGGCGGGGCTATCTCCCTCAGCACACTGGCGCCATTTTCCCTCACAGCTCCGCTGGAAGGATCGCTCCCCAGGCTCTCCCCTGCAGTTCCAGACTACATAGGGTAAAAAAGAGAGGGGGGGCACTAAATTTAGGCGCAATCTGTGATATATAAGCAGCTATAAGGGGTAAAATCCCTGTTTTATATAGCGCTCTGGTGTGTGCTGGCATACTCTCTCTCTGTCTCCCCAAAGGGCTTTGTGGGGTCCTGTCCTCAGTCAGAGCATTCCCTGTGTGTGTGCGGTGTGTCGGTACGGCTGAGTCAACATGTTTGATGAGGAGGCTTATGTGGAGGCGGAGCAGGTGCCGATAAATGTGATGTCACCCCCTGCGGGGTCGACACCTGAGTGGATGGATATGTGGAAGGAATTACGCGTCAGTGTCAACTCCTTACATAAAAGGTGTGACGACATATCAGATGTGGGACAGCCGGCTTCTCAGCCCGTGCCTGCCCAGACGTCTCAAAAGCCATCAGGGGCTCTAAAACGCCCGCTACCTCAGATGGCAGACACAGATACTGACTCCAGTGTCGACGATGATGAGACTAGTATACATTCCAATAGAGCCACATGTTACATGATTACGGCAATGAAAAATGTGTTGCACATTTCTGATATTACCCCAGGTACCACAAAAAAGGGTATTATGTTTGGGGAGAAAAAACTACCAGTGGTTTTTCCCCCTTCTGATGAATTAAATGAAGTGTGTGAAGAGGCGTGGGCTTCCCCCGATAAGAAACTAGTAATTTCTAAAAAGTTACTAATGGCGTACCCTTTCCCGCCAGAGGATAGGTCACGTTGGGAGACATCCCCTAGGGTAGATAAAGCGCTCACACGCCTGTCAAAGAAGGTGGCACTACCGTCTCCGGACACGGCCGCCCTAAAGGAGCCTGCTGATAGGAAGCAGGAGGCTATCCTGAAGTCTGTTTATACACACTCAGGTATTATACTGAGACCAGCTATTGCTTCAGCATGGATGTGCAGTGCTGCAGCTGCGTGGTCAGATTCCCTGTCAGAAAATATTGATACCTTAGACAGGGACACTATATTGCTAACCATAGAGCATATTAAAGACGCAGTCTTATACATGAGGGATGCCGGCTGGCATCTAAAATAAGTGCAATGTCCATTTCTGCCAGGAGGGGTTTATGGACTCGGCAGTGGACAGGGGATGCAGATTCTAAAAGGCACATGGAAGTTTTGCCTTACAAGGGTGAGGAGTTGTTTGGGGATGGTCTCTCGGACCTCGTTTCCACAGCGACAGCTGGGAAGTCAGCATTTTTACCCCATGCTCCCTCACAGCCAAAGAAAGCACCGTATTATCAGGTACAGTCCTTTCGGCCCCAGAAAGGCAAGCGGGTTAAAGGCGCGTCCTTTCTGCCCAGAGGCAGAGGTAGAGGAAAAAAGCTGCAGCATACGGCCAGTTCCCAGGAACAAAAGCCCTCCCCCGCTTCCTCTAAGTCCACCGCATGACGCTGGGGCTCCACAGGCGGAGCCAGGTATGGTGGGGGCCCGTCTCAAGAACTTCAGCGACCAGTGGGCTCGCTCACGGGTGGATCCCTGGATTCTACAAGTAGTATCTCAGGGGTACAAGCTGGAATTCGAGACGTCTCCCCCTCGCCATTTCCTCAAATCTGCCTTGCCAACAGCTCCCCTGGACAGGGAGGCAGTGCTGGAGGCAATTCACAAGCTGTATTCGCAGCAGGTGATAGTCAAGGTACCCCTCCTTCAACAAGGAAGGGGTTACTATTCCACAATGTTTGTGGTACCGAAACCGGACGGTTCGGTGAGACCCATTTTAAATTTGAAATCCTTGAACACCTATATAAAAAGGTTCAAGTTCAAGATGGAATCGCTCAGGGCGGTTATTTCAAGCCTGGAGGAAGGGGATTACATGGTATCACTGGACATCAAGGATGCTTACCTACATGTCCCCATTTACCTTCCTCACCAGGAGTACCTCAGATTTGTGGTACAGGACTGTCATTACCAATTCCAGACGTTGCCGTTTGGTCTGTCGACGGCACCGAGGGTATTTACCAAGGTAATGGCCAAAATGATGATACTCCTTCGAAAAAAGGGAGTTTTAATTATCCCATACTTGGACGATCTCCTTATAAAGGCGAGGTCCAGGGAGCAGTTGTTGGTCGGGGTAGCACTATCTCGGGAGGTGCTAAAACAGCACGGTTGGATTCTGAATATTCCAAAGTCACAGCTGGTTCCTACGACACGTCTACTGTTTCTGGGGATGGTTCTGGACACAGACCAGAAAAGGGTGTTTCTCCCGGAGGAGAAAGCCAAGGAGTTGTCGTCTCTAGTCAGAGATCTCCTGAAACCAAAACATGTCTCAGTGCATCACTGCACGCGAGTCCTGGGAAAAATGGTAGCTTCCTACGAAGCAATTCCATTCGGCAGGTTCCATGCAAGGACTTTTCAGTGGGACCTGTTGGACAAGTGGTCCGGATCCCATCTTCAGATGCATCGGCTGATAACCCTGTCTCCAAGGACCAGGGTGTCTCTGCTGTGGTGGCTGCAAAGTGCTCATCTTCAAGAGGGCCGCAGATTCGGCATACAGGACTGGGTCCTGGTGACCACGGATGCCAGCCTTCGAGGCTGGGGGGCAGTCACACAGGGAAGAAACTTCCAAGGACTATGGTCAAGTCAGGAGACTTCCCTACACATAAATATTCTGGAACTGAGGGCCATTTACAATGCCCTAAGTCAGGCAAAACCCCTGCTTCAAAACCAGCCAGTACTGATCCAGTCAGACAACATCACGGCAGTCGCCCATGTAAACCGACAGGGCGGCACAAGAAGCAGGACGGCGATGGCAGAAGCCACAAGGATTCTCCGATGGGCGGAAAATCACGTGTTAGCACTGTCAGCAGTGTTCATTCCGGGAGTGGACAACTGGGAAGCAGACTTCCTCAGCAGGCACGACCTCCACCCGGGAGAGTGGGGACTTCATCCAGAAGTCTTCCAACTGATTGTAAACCGTTGGGAAAGGCCACAGGTGGACATGATGGCATCCCGCCTAAACAAAAAGCTAGAAAGATATTGCGCCAGGTGAAGAGACCCTCAGGCGATAGCTGTGGACGCTCTAGTGACACCGTGGGTGTACCGGTTGGTTTATGTGTTCCCTCCTCTTCCTCTCATACCCAAGGTACTGAGGATAATAAGGAGAAGAGGAGTAAGAACTATACTCATTGTTCCGTATTGGCCAAGAAGAGCTTGGTACCCGGAACTTCAAGAAATGATCTCAGAGGACCCATGGCCTCTGCCGCTCAGACAGGACCTGCTGCAGCAGGGGCCCTGTCTGTTCCAAGACTTACCGCGGCTGCGTTTGACGGCATGGCGGTTGAACACCGGATCCTGAAGGAAAAGGGCATTCCGGAGGAAGTCATTCCTACGCTGATTAAAGCTAGGAAAGAAGTGACCGCAAACCATTATCACCGCATTTGGCGAAAATATGTTGCATGGTGTGAGGCCAGGAAGGCCCCAACGGAGGAATTTCAGCTGGGCCGTTTTCTGCACTTCCTACAGTCAGGGGTGACTATGGGCCTAAAATTGGGTTCCATTAAGGTCCAGATTTCGGCTCTATCGATTTTCTTCCAGAGAGAACTGGCTTCACTACCTGAAGTTCAGACTTTTGTAAAGGGAGTGCTGCATATTCAGCCCCCTTTTGTGCCTCCAGTGGCACCTTGGGATCTCAACGTGGTGTTGGATTTCCTAAAGTCACATTGGTTTGAGCCACTTAAAACCGTGGAATTAAAATATCTCACGTGGAAAGTGGTCATGCTGTTGGCCTTGGCTTCGGCCAGGCGTGTGTCAGAATTGGCGGCTTTGTCATGTAAAAGCCCTTATCTGATTTTCCATATGGATAGGGCAGAATTGAGGACTCGTCCCCAGTTTCTCCCTAAGGTAGTATCAGCCTTTCATTTGAACCAACCTATCGTGGTGCCTGCGGCTACTAAAGACTTGGAGGCTTCCAAGTTGTTGGACGTAGTCAGGGCCCTGAAAATTTATGTTTCCAGGACAGCTAGTGTCAGGAAAACTGACTCGTTGTTTATCCTGTATGCACCCAACAAGCTGGGTGCTCCTGCTTCAAAGCAGACTATTGCTCGCTGGATCTGTAGTACGATTCAGCTTGCACATTCTGCGGCTGGACTGCCGCATCCTAAATCAGTGAAAGCCCATTCCACGAGGAAGGTGGGCTCTTCTTGGGCGGCTGCCCGAGGGGTCTAGGCTCTACAACTTTGCCGAGCAGCTACTTGGTCGGGGTCAAACACATTTGCTAAATTCTACAAGTTTGACACCCTGGCTGAGGAGGACCTAGAGTTTGCCCATTCAGTGCTGCAGAGTCATCCGCGCTCTCCCGCCCGTTTGGGAGCTTTGGTATAATCCCCATGGTCCTTACGGAGTCCCAGCATCCACTTAGGACGTCAGAGAAAATAAGATTTTACTCACCGGTAAATCTATTTCTCGTAGTCCGTAGTGGATGCTGGGCGCCCATCCCAAGTGCGGATTGTCTGCAATACTTGTATATAGTTATTGTTTAACTAAAGGGTTATTGTTGAGCCATCTGTTGAGAGGCTCAGTTATTGTTCATACTGTTAACTGGGTATAGTATCACGAGTTATACAGTGTGATTGGTGTGGCTGGTATGAGTCTTACCCGGGATTCAAAATCCTTCCTTATTGCGTCAGCTCTTCCGGGCACAGTATCCTAACTGAGGTCTGGAGGAGGGTCATAAAGGGAGGAGCCAGTGCACACCAGGTAGTCCTAAAGCTTTCTTTAGTTCTGCCCAGTCTCCTGCGGAGCCGCTATTCCCCATGGTCCTTACGGAGTCCCAGCATCCACTTAGGACGTCAGAGAAAAGGGCATTCCGGAGGAAGTCATCCCTACGCTGATTAAAGCTAGGAAAGAAGTGACTGCAAACCATTATCACCGCATATGGCGAAAATATGTTGCGTGGTGTGAGGCCAGGAAGGCCCCAACGGAGGAATTTCAGCTGGGCCGTTTTCTGCACTTCCTACAGTCAGGGGTGACTATGGGCCTAAAATTGGGTTCCATTAAGGTCCAGATTTCGGCTCTATCGATTTTCTTCCAGAAAGAACTGGCTTCACTACCTGAAGTTCAGACATTTGTTAAGGGAGTGCTGCATATTCAGCCCCCTTTTGTGCCCCCAGTGGCACCTTGGGATCTCAACGTGGTGTTGAATTTCCTAAAGTCACATTGGTTTGAACCACTTAAAACCATGGATTTAAAATATCTCACGTGGAAAGTGGTAATGCTGTTGGCCTTGGCTTCGGCCAGGCGTGTGTCAGAATTGGCGGCTTTATCATGTAAAAGCCCTTATCTGATTTTCCATATGGATAGGGCGGAATTGAGGACTCGTCCCCAATTTCTCCCAAAGGTGGTTTCAGCTTTTCATTTGAACCAGCCTATTGTGGTGCCTGCGGCTACTCGTGACTTGGAGGATTCCAAGTTGCTGGACGTAGTCCGGGCCCTAAAAATCTATGTTTCCAAGACAGCTGGAGTCAGAAAGACTGACTCGCTATTTATCCTGCATACACCCAACAAGTTGGGTGCGCCTGCTTCAAAGCAGACTATTGCTCGCTGGATCTGTAGCACGATTCAACTTGCACATTCTGCGGCTGGACTGCCGCATCCTAAATCTGTAAAAGCCCATTCCACGAGGAAGGTAGGCTCTTCTTGGGCGGCTGCCCGAGGAGTCTCGGCTTTACAACTTTGCTGAGCAGCTACTTGGTCGAGGTCAAACACATTTGCTAAATTCTACAAGTTTGATACCCTGGCTGAGGAGGAACTAGAGTTCGCTCATTCGGTGTTGCAGAGTCATCCGCACTCTCCCGCCCGTTTGGGAGCTTTGGTATAATCCCCATGGTCCTTACGGAGTTCCCAGCATCCACTTAGGACGTTAGAGAAAATAAGATTTTACTCACCGGTAAATCTATTTCTCGTAGTCCGTAGTGGATGCTGGGCGCCCGTCCCAAGTGCGGATTGTCTGCAATACTTGTATATAGTTATTGGTTAACTAAAGGGTTATTGTTTAGCCATCTGTTGAGAGGCTCAGTTATATTTCATACTGTTAACTGGGTATAGTATCACGAGTTATACGGTGTGATTGGTATGGCTGGTATGAGTCTTACCCGGGACTCCAAATCCTTTCCTTATTGTGTCAGCTCTTCTGGGCACAGTATCCTAACTGAGGTCTGGAGGAGGGTCATAGAGGGAGGAGCCAGTGCACACCAGGTAGTCCTAAAGCTTTCTTTAGTTGTGCCCAGTCTCCTGCGGAGCCGCTATTCCCCATGGTCCTTACGGAGTTCCCAGCATCCACTACGGACTACGAGAAATAGATTTACCGGTGAGTAAAATCTTATTTTTTATAGTTTTTTACTCCATGAGGAAGCTTCAATTGGAAGCGAAACGCTTCAGAGAAAGTGCCCTATTTGTGACCCAGTTGACAATATTTGTTGGTCCCTGTTGATGTGCATCGCTGTCGTTTGAGGCTGACAGGCGGGAGAAGGGAGGACGCTATATGCGGCGGCTCGAGGACGGGAGCACACTCAGCTGACAGGCGCCTGCGGTGCGCTGAGCTCCAGGAGCCGGACTGTTTTATCCCCCAGAGCCAGAAAGGTGTGTGCATTGCTTACGGGAATCACTCTAGTGGGAGATGGAGGACACCACTTGCGGTGGTTGGAGAACGGGAGCCTCAGTATTCAACAGGTGCTTGCGGTGCACCGAGCCCCGGGTGTTCGACTCTATCCTCCAGGATCCAGGACACATCTCCCATAAGTGAAGAATTCATCTTTCTGTGAGCATATGGATAATGACATCAACTGGTAAAAAAACTCTATCCATACTACACTATATGATATCCAATTCAAGAGATATTTATAAGCATACCTAATGGGACTGTCCTATTTAGGAATAAAATAAGGACATCAACACCTCTACAAATATTGGATTAGTCTACTGTGGTCAATTATAGCAATATAGATATATGATCCACCTCTTATGCTCAATTAATATTATTATTATTTTATTTTTATTGTTTTTTTTTATATATGCGCATATTAATTAAATCAATTTTGTGATTTTTTTTTTTTTTTTTTTTTATATGATTGATTTTATAGATGTTAAAAAATATCATAAAGGAACTAATGTATTGAGTATATTCATGTCCTGTTGCCTCAAATTAATTATATTAGCGCGAGGAGTTATATAGTTTTTGTACATTCCTCAAGTCTACCTAGATCATCAATTGCTTGTTTTACCCCTCCTGGCATGTCTACCCTGTTGCACATCTTTGTGTCATCTGCTAAAAGGCATACTTTCCTTTTAATACCATTTGCAATGTCATCAACAATGATATTAAAGAGCACTGGTCCAAGGACAGATCCCTGTAGTACTCCACTGGTAACATTTCTCTCCATAGAATGCACTCCATTTACTACAACTGTCTGTTTCCTATCCAGCAACAATGTTCTTATCCATTTAACTGTTTTATAATCCAATCCCATACTTTTGAGTTTATTTAACGGTATGCGATGTGGGACAGTGTCAAATGCCGTATTAAAGTCTAGATATGCTACAGCTACGGCCCCCCACTGATCTATTATTTTAGTCACAAAGTCAAAAAAGACAATAACATTTGTGCCCCCCCCCAGTAAATCTATGCTATTTGGGATCCTGTAATTTTAGAGTTTTTTACCTACAATTATTTGTCCCTACTTTTCAATACTGACCAACTGCATAATAAGATTTCTCTCTTTCTCAAATTAAATTGTTATCAAATACTGTATACCTCCTAACATTGGAGAATACCTCGTCAGCAATGTATTCCTGGAAAATTATGTAAGAGCTCACTATCCCTATATAAATCTCGAGGCTAATTGAATGTGGCTGTTACAATTGAAATATAGGGAAGAACACAGGCCTAAACTTCCTAAACGTGAGTGACTGTCTTACAGTCTTCATAATAGTATAATGCTCTATCAGTGATGTATCTATGGGGTATGCAGGAGGATTAGGGGTTGGATTCCTGGAGAAAGGTTATCAGCACTTATACTGTAGTATATAAAGAAAGATGATATTTCTTCATCCCCTCCCCAATCCATCTTCTCTGGAAGATATATAGATCGTGTAGCTCATATAATTTATGTTTTGGCTGAAAGTAATCTTCATATGGAATGTTAGACTATTACAAAAAAAATTGGATTTTGGTACTTACCGATAAATCCTTTTCTCCTAGTCCGTAGAGGATGCTGGAGACTCCAAAAGGACCATGGGGTATAGACGGGATCCGCAGGAGCTTGGGCACACTGAAAAGACTTAATCTGGGTGTGAACTGGCTCCTCCCTCTATGCCCCTCCTCCAGACCTCAGTTATAGGAACTGTGCCCAGGAGAGATGGACATTTCGAGGAAAGATTTTTGTTTAAACTAAGGGCTACCAACATACCAGCCCACACCACAAACATACCGTACAACCAGAGTAACATTAAACCAGATAACAGTATGAATTAACCACAGCAACAAGCTGAAACAAGAAATACACAACCCATGTATAAACTAATTTAACTAGCAAGAAAACACTGCAAGTAACAGTCCGCACTGGGATGGGCGCCCAGCATCCTCTACGGACTAGGAGAAAAGGATTTATCGGTAAGTACCAAAATCCTACTTTCTCTTACGTCCTAGAGGATACTAGGGACTCCAAAAGGACCATGGGGTTTATACCAAAGCTCCAGAACGGGCGGGAGAGTGCGGACGACTCTGCAGCACCGACTGAGCAAACGCAAGGTCCTCATCAGCCAGGGTATCAAACTTATAGAACTCAGCAAAAGTGTTTGAACCCGACCAAGTAGCTGCTCGGCAAAGCTGTAACGCCGAGACGCCTCGGGCAGCCGACCAAGATGAGCCCACTTTTCTGGTAGAATGGGCTTTTACTGACTTCGGCACCGGTAGTCCGGCCGAAGAATGAGCCTGCTGAATCGTACCACAAATCCAGCGTGCAATAGTCTGTTTTGAAGCAGGATGACCAATTTTGTTGGAAGCATACAAGACAAAAAGTGCCTCAGTTTTTCTGGCAACAGCTGTCCTAGTGACGTAGATCTTCAACGCTCTTACAACATCCAGAGATTTTGGAATCGCCACGGCCTCCGTAGCCACCGGGACCACAATAGGTTGGTTAATGTGAAATGAAGAAACCACCTTCGGCAGAAATTGTTGACGAGACCTCAATTCCGCCCTATCCGAATGAAAAATCAAGTACGGGCTCTTATGAGATAAGGCCGCCAACTCTGACACCCGCCTGGCAGACGCCAGCGCCAACAGCATAACTACCTTCTAAGTGAGAAATTTAAATTCAACCTTACGCAAAGGTTCAAACCAGGAAGACATGAGAAACCGTAAGACCACATCCAGCTCCCATGGAGCTACAGGAGGCACAAACGGAGGATTGATATGCATTACTCCTTTCACAAAAGTCTGAACCTCTGGGAGGACAGCTAATTCTTTTTGAAAGAAAATAGACAAAGCCAAAATCTGCACTTTGATGGAACCTAATTTCAGGCCTGCGTCTACTCCCGCCTGTAAAAAGTGGAGAAAGCGCCCCAAGTGAAAGACCACACCAGGAAACATACTTTCTCCAAATACAGTGATAATGTTTCGCCGTAACCTCCTTCCTAGCCTTAATGAGAGTTGGAATGACCTCCCTGGGGATACCCTTACGAGCCGTCAAACGCAGCCGCGGTAAGTCTGGAAACACGCATGGACCCTGCAACAACAGGTCCTCTCTTAGAGGAAGCGGCCAAGGATCTTCCACCAGTAATTCCTGAAGATCCGGGTACCAGGCCCTTCTTGGCCAATCTGGAACGACGAGAATCGCCTGAACCCTTGCTCGTCGAATGATCCCCAGTACCTTTGGAATGAGAGGAAGTGGAGGGAACACATACACCGACTGAAACACCCACGGAGACACCAGGGCGTCCCTTGACCTGGAACAATACCTCGGGAGCTTCTTGTTGAGACGAGACGCCATCATGTCGATCAACGGAATTCCCCAACGTTTTGTCACCTCTGCAAATACCTCTTGGTGAAGAGCCCACTCTCCCGGATGGAGATCATGTCTGCTGAGGAAATCTGCTTCCCAGTTGTCCACTCTCGGTAGGAAGACTGCTGACAGGGCGCTCTGGTGTTGTTCCGCCCAACGAAGGATTCTTGTGGCCTCCGCCATTGCCGCTCTGCTCCTTGTTCCGCCTTGACGGTTTATATGTGGCACCGCTGTGATGTTGTCTGACTGTACCAGGACAGGTCGACCCTGTAGAAGGCTACTTGCTTGCAGCAGGCCATTGTAGATGGCTCTTGACTCGAGAACATTTATGTGGAGACAAGCTTCCTGGAGCGACCATTTCCCCTGGAAGTTCCTTCCTTGGGTGACTGCGCCCCAGCCCCGGAGACTTGCATCTGTTGTCAGAAGTACCCAATCCTGGATACCGAACCGGTATCCCTCTAGGAGGTGAGAACTTTGTAGCCACCACAGGAGAGAAATTCTGGCTCTGGGAGATAGACTTATCTTCCGGTGCATGTGCAGGTGAGACCCGGACCATTTGCTCAGCAAGTCCCACTGAAACACCCGGGCATGAAACCTGCCAAATGGAATGGCTTCGTACGCCGCAACCATTTTCCCCAGAACCTGAGTACAGTGATGGATCGACACACTCGTCGGCCTCAGAAGTTCCCTGACCATAGTCTGCAGTTCCAGAGCTTTTTCTTCTGGAAGAAATACTTTCTGTAAATCCGTGTCCAGAATCATGCTCAGAAAAGGCAGCCGAGTGGTCGGAATCAACTGAGATTTTGGCAAATTGAGTACCCAACCGTGCTGTCGCAGAACCGACAGTGACAAAATTACACTTCTCAGCAACCGTTCCTTGGACCTCACCTTTATCAGAAGATCGTCCAAGTACGGGATAATTGTAACCCCTTGTTTGCGAAGGAGAACCATCATTTGCGCCATGACTTTGGTGAAAATCCTCGGAGCCGTGGAAAGCCCAAACGGCAACGTCTGAAATTGGTAATGAGAATCCTGTATCGCAAACCTGAGGAAGGCCTGATGTGAAGGACATATCGGGACATGTAAGTAGGCATCCTTTATGTCGACTGATGCCATAAAATCCCCCCCTTCCAGGCTGGCAATTACCGCTCGAAGAGATTCCATCTTGAACCTGAAAACTTTCAAGTATGGATTGAGGGATTTTAGATTTAGAATTGGTCTGACCGAACCGTCCGGTTTCGGCACAACAAAGAGGCTCGAGTAGCACCCCTCCCCCCGTTGGGACGAGGGAACGGGAACAATGACCCTCTGTAGACACAATTTTTGTATCGCTGCCAGCACCACCTCCCTGTCCGGAAGAGCTACTGGTAACGCCGAAATGAAGAACCGGTGAGGGGGTATCTCCCGAAACTCCAGCTTGTATCCCTGAGACACAATCTCTAGGACCCAAGGATCCAGGTCTGATTGAATCCAGACCTGACTGAATATTTGCAGACGGCCCCCCACCGGTCCGGACTCCCCCAGGGAAGCCCCAGCGTCATGCGGTGGACTTGGTAGAAGCAGGGGAGGACTTTTGGTCCTGGGCGCCTGACACTGCAGGTGGTTTCCTTCCCCTTCCTCTACCTTTTGAAGCGAGGAAGGACGAACCTTTTCCATGCCTGTATTTATTGTGACGAAAGGACTGCATCTGCTGATGTGGTGCCTTTTCTGTTGTGTGGGAACATAAGGAAGAAAAGAGGACTTACCCGCAGTCGCGGTCGAGACCAGGTCAGCCAAGCCGTCCCCAAACAAGACAGTACCTTTGAAGGGTAACGCTTCCATAGCCCTCTTGGAGTCGGCATCAGCATTCCATTGATAGATCCACAACGCCCTCCTGGCTGATATCGACATGGCATTGGCTCTTGATCCCAAGAGACAGACATCCCTCGCCGCATCCTTCAGGTAATCTGCAGCATCCTTGATATAACCAAGAGTCAAAAGAACATTATCTTTATCAAGGGTATCCATATCATTAGCTAAATTCTCAGCCCAGTTAGCAATAGCACTACTCACCCATACCGACACCACAGCAGGTCTGAGCAATGCACCCGAATTAGCGAAAATGGACTTCAGAGACGTTTCCAGCTTGCGATCCGCCGGATCTTTGAGAGCTGCCGTGTCAGGAGACGGAAGCGCCACTTTCTTAGACAAGCGAGATAGAGCTTTGTCAACATTTGGAACGCCTCCCATTTTTCCCTGTCATCAGAGGGGAACGGATATGCCATGTAAATCCTGTTGGGAATCTGCCACCTCTTATCCGGCGACTCCCAAGCCTTTTCACAAAGAGTATTCATTTCATGGTTTTTTTCCCTTAAACAAGCAAATCCTTGTTTCCTGTACCGCAGGTTCATCAGAAATGTGTAAAACATCTTTTATAGCCACAATGATGTACTGAATACTCTTAACTAATCGTGGATGTAAAGCAGCCTCAGTGAAATCAACCTCGGAATCAGAGTCCGTGTCAGTATCCGTATCTACCACTTGAGTAAATGGCCGCTTTTGCGACCCAGATGGGGTCTGTACCTGAGACAAAGCCTCTTCCATGGACTTTTTCCACACCTATGTCTATGACTCAGACTTATACAACCTCTTTGACAAAGAAGCAACATTCGAATTAATCGTACTGAGCAATGCGAGTAAATCAGGTGTCGGCTGCGTCGACAGTCCCAAATCTAGCCCGGTATCCGCTCCCCCAATAACTTCCTCTGGTGAATAACATTCAGCCTCAGACATGCCGACACGTAGTACCGACACACAGATACACACAGAACGTCCCAGCTAGGTGACAGGCCCACAATGAAGCCCAGATAGAGGACACAGAGGGAGTATGCCAGCTCACACCCCAGCGCCCATATATCCCGACAAAAGATATATGTACCCAGCGCTGCTTAATTTATAATGATAAGAAGCACCACACTGCGGCCCCCCCCTTCTGAACATCTCCCCGTTACTTGTGAGAAAAATGTGGAGGTCCCGGCAGCGTCTCCTTCAGCCGCGCGTTGAAGGAGAAGATGGCGCCTGTGAGCCGTGGGATGAAGCTCCGCCCCCTTCCCGGCGCGCTTCGGCCCGCCAAATTTGAAAATGAAAAAGATGCCGGCGGGGGTTTAAGAAACGGTGCCGAGGCACCGAAAGCCTTCTGCCGGTCCCCGACCTCAGTAACATGCTGCCCAGGGCGCCCCCCCCCCAGCGCCCTGCACCCTGTGACTACCGTTGGTGATGTGTGTCGGAGCATGGAGCACAGCATTACCGCTGTGCTGTACCTTCTGTTACTGAAGTCTTCTGCCGTCCTGAAGTCTTCTGATCTTCTCATACTCACCCGACTTCTTTCTTCTGGCTTCTGTGAGGGGGTGACGGCGTGGCTCCGGGAACAAGCAGCTAGGCGCACCAAGTGATCGAACCCTCTGGAGCTAATGGTGTCCAGTAGCCGAGCAGCAGAGCCCTTAACTAAGAAGAAGTAGGTCTGCTTCTCTCCCCTCACTCCCACGCTGCAGGGAGCCTGTAGCCAGCAGGTCTCCCTGAAAATAAAAAACCTAACAAAAAGTATTTTCCAGAGAAACTCAGGAGAGCTCCCCTGTGAGTGTCCAGTCAGTCCTGGGCACAAAGTCTAACTGAGGTCTGGAGGAGGGGCATAGAGGGAGGAGCCAGTTCACACCCAGATTAAGTCTTTTCAGTGTGCCCAAGCTCCTGCGGATCCCGTCTATACACCATGGTCCTTTTGAAGTCCCCAGCATCCTCTAGGACGTAAGAGAAAACAGATTTAATTGAACTTTGCAAATTACTCAGGTGAAATGTAAGTCACTGGTGCCACTGGTTTTAGGGGGGTATGCAGTTTGTTCCAGTTATCTCAGAGCTGTTGATGTCGCCCCCCTGCCTATTCAATTACGGGCCGTTATTGCCTGTTTTTAAGGCATTTTCGCCAATGTCTTTTCACTTTTTTTTGTGAAATGCCATTGGCGAATAAATGCCTCCAGAAAGGTGAAAACAGCCAGGTGCAGGTGACAAAACATGTGGATTCACCGATCCACATGTTTTTCACTCCTGCTGAATTTTTCGCCTACGCAAAAAAAAAAGACCCTGCTATTGAATAGGGTGAATCCCCATTAGCTCTAAAAATAGCAAAAAGTCGCCTAGTCAAAAAAACGGACGTAATTGCATACCCCCCTTTGTATTATATGTCTTATGAAGATGTTTTGTTTTCACAACACAGTAAACAATATTTGAAAATGGAGAAGAATCACAGAAAATACAATTGTGGTCAACATATTCTATATATTGAGATGATTCAGGGTTTGATTATCAAAATTGTACATTATATTAACATATCTTCATTGTGATATTCCTGTAATATAGTTGATATATATTTCTCATTTCGTCCTTATTATGCCTTACCTGTATGTATATTCAGATACATTGATCTTTCCCTTCTCACCAGTCGTCTCTGTTCTGCTGGTTAGATTGACAGTATTTCCAAATAGGCAGTAACGTGGCATTCTCTGGCCAATAACCCCTGTCACCACCTCTCCTGTATGTATACCAATTGTGATCTAGGAAGGAGGTAACAAATATAATAAACACTGGGAAAACAGATCTTTATCTTGAGTATTGACAGAATAAAGGCCCTCATTCCGAGTTGATCGTTCGTTATTCTTCATCGCATCGCAGTGAAATTTCGCTTAGTGCGCATGCGCAATAGTCGCACTGCGACTGCGCCAAGTAACTTTGCTATGAAGATAGGATTTTTACTCACGGCTTTTTCTTCGCTCCGGCGATCGTAGTGTGATTGACAGGAAATGGGTGTTACTGGGCGGAAACACGGCGTTTTAGGGGCGTGTGGATGAAAACGCTACCGTTTCCGGAAAAAACGCAGGAGTGGCCGGAGAAACGGGGGAGTGTCTGAGCGAACACTGGGTGTGTTTCTGACGTCAATCCAGGAACGACAAGCACTGAACTGATCGCACAGGCAGAGTAAGTGTGGAGCTACTCTAAAACTGCTAAGTAGTTTGTAATCGCAATATTGCGAATACATCGGTCGCAATTTTAAGAAGCTAAGATACACTCCCAGTAGGCGTAGGCTTAGCGTGAGCAACTCTGCTAAAATCGCCTTGCGAACGATCAACTCGGAATGAGGGCCAAAGTACAGTAGGCGTCACACGTCGGTCTCCGGGACAATGTCATCAGGCTGGGCGCAGTGCCTTCATATATAACAGCTAATTCGAAAATTATTCATTAGCTCCACTATATACAATGTTTTATTTTAGCTAGATATGCTCATTAACAGGGAAAAGTGAAGTATACTGTAGGTCATAAATGTATTGTTTGCTAAAAGTGAAATTGTGATGCTGGAAGGAGGGAAAGTGATGCAGGAGGGAGAGAGAGGCGATATAAGGGGGGTCTCATCCCAGGCATCATACATCATTGCCACAACACTGCACAACCCTGTTTGCTTTCTATATGAGCATGATTACATTTTACTGTATGTATATGCTATTCTTTATATGCAAGGCATGGTTTGGTAAAAAGCAATCTTGAAATCTGATGATAAATAAATAAATAAACATAGTCAGTCAAGAGTATTTCTGGAAGTGCAGGTCTTAAGGTTGCAATGAAGGTCTTAAAATAAAGTATAACTGAGTAAGATAAAACATTTTTGTAAACTGCCTTTTATAGGATTTGCATGATCATTTTTTTTTCCTTTTCATGACAGAAAGTATTCCTAATGGAATAGCACCTGGAATATTTACCTGCACAGATTCCCCATCGACTTGAACCTGTCCAGCAATTTCCATCATGTCTAAGGCCAGGTGACAAATGGAGTGAGCGTGGTGCACACATGGCTCTGGAAGACCGCTCACCGTCATGTATTTGTCTCCAACTGTTTCAACCTAAAAACATAAATGATATAATAATGTATTTCTGGGAGAATGAGACATTAGAATATAGTCACATGACTACTGTGTACAGGAACTGCGCCAGTAGATGTGAGTATTGATCAAAGACGTTCATGGGAAACTGATGGTATTTCTTTGGACTGGAAAAAATCTGAATAGATGGGATCTGTCTCATTTCTCTCATTCTTCCTAAAGCGCAAAAATAAACATATTGCCTTGTTTAGTGATTCTACAACACAAAAAAAATCTAGGTAATTGGCTTTTTCATTACCCTTGACTTACTTTCAGTGTCAATAATGGAAAACCAACTATTGCCCTAGTAATATATTGGTCAGAAGTGTATTTGTTTAATATTTCACCTGAGTTTGTTATAAAATAATTCTGATGCACAGTAGTTACTAATTCATAGGTCAATATCCATGGGTTATTTTGTATGCTCAACCCTGGGCTTCTTTTACCTTATAGACAAAAGGATTCTTCCTGGAGTCAGTCAAAATATCAAATCTTGTATATACATCATTTAGAAGGTTTACAATCTTCATGGCTCCTTCCCCAGATGCATGCTTGCTGCAAAAAGCATTAAATCCCACAATGCCACTAAACAGAATGGTGACATTGTCGTATCTTTTGGCCGCAACGGGACGCTTATGTCTCAGTTCATTAGCAACAGTTGGAGGGAGAACGGAGTACAGCAGGCTACAAATGGAGAGAAAGGAAGACTCAGCAATGTAGCATAAAATAAAAGTAAGAACAATTGCTGTAGATTCATTACATGTCTTCATTTCTGAATATCAGTGTTAAAGATACACATGCTGCATATGCAATCAGGTGTGGTTGTATAGAGAAGCCACATAGGCCCAGGACTAGATAAGCAGAAGTATAGGCATGGCAGGTTACACCGTTAGATTGACACAATTCTTTTTTTTAGGTGTTAAATTGGTACAGTTTTAATAGAATCCTAATAGCACAGTATATACAATGAGCATGTAAGGGTTTATGAGCGTGTTTGTGGGTGTGTGTGATAGAAATCACGAATGGAAGTGATGACATCAGGGGGTAGATTTAATAACGATTCTAAAATTGAAAATTGGCGGTGTTGCCCATAGCAACCAATCATATTCTAGGTGTCATTTCTCTATTGCATCCTAGAAAATGATAGACAAAATCTGCTTGGTTGCTATGGGCAACACCACCTCTTGTATGTTTCAAAAGCTGTAGTAAACGTACCCCCAGATCTCACTGTTTATGTCCAAAATATGTCCCCATTGTATGGCGATACACCTGGGATGTCATTCACCATCATCAATTTAATATGCATTACTGTCGCACATGTGCCATACGAACACGCGTATTTTACAATGAAAAACATGGACTTGTGTCCAAGTGTAAATGAGGCCCACTATATGCATACCGTGTACACACATGTGCATACACACACTTGTTAATTATAAACAGACATGTCAAATGCTTCCCTGTAACATACAACTGTGTTTTCCACATCAGGTCCCCTTGCAGAGACTTTATGTCACCTGTGCATGACTAAATAAGTCCTAAAGCCATGAGCAGTTTACAGTAGGTGTGGGGACCGGATTAGGGAAACACTGGTGTACACTGTCCTAGTACACATACAGTACACAGCATATATAACTCCTGACCAAAGTCACACAGATTTACAATCACACTGGCCAGTGTTACACAAAGCCCCTAGTTAGGTAGAAGCTCAGGTGACACACTGAAAAAGACACACACCTGGGGTAATGGTGGTAGGGGTTCATAGAGGATTCAATTTGCATGGAGGGATTACATTTCAGCAAGTGAGAGCAGAGGGTGAGCTACTGTCAGGGATGCAGTATATAAATGGTTAAGGGAAGGGAATGTGTAGGGGGGAGATTAATGATCTGGAGAAACTAAGTATGTGCTATTCTCACAGTACATTATATTGTGACCAAAGTTATCTCTCTTCACAGTGTGTGAAGAGACATGTAGGGGAGTTCTGCTGTATGTGTAGTAACAGTGTTGTGACAGAGGTGGTGTAACCTGCAGCAAGGCCGGGGCATAAGTAGATGGTATGTATTTGGAGGGCTGCCTGGATGTGAAGTGCATGTTGTGATTAATAGTGTCAGGAGGTGTTAAATGTGTATGGACATGCTAGTGTGTCCATGACAAGAGATCTCCTGTCTCTTCATTTAGCGACTTTGGATTAGTACAATGTTTTCTCAACCCCTGTCCCCAGGCCCTGCAACAGATCCTATTTTCCAGGCCACCCAGCAGGGGCACGGGTGTTTGACCAACTGTTCCATCTTATAGATCCACAGGTGACCTGGAAACATGAACTGTGTTGGGGACCTGAGGACAGAGACTGAGAAACACTGCATTAGTATAGAGG
Source organism: Pseudophryne corroboree (assembly GCF_028390025.1). Lineage (NCBI taxonomy): Eukaryota > Metazoa > Chordata > Amphibia > Anura > Myobatrachidae > Pseudophryne > Pseudophryne corroboree. The sequence goes on from NC_086444.1 coordinate 969,099,483, forward strand.
GGCTGATTTATTGGGTAACGTTGTTATGTCGACACAACTTAGGTCGACACTCATTAGGTCAACCACTGAAGGTCGACAATGCCATTAGGTCGAAATGCATTAGGTCGACATGGCCGTTAGGTCAACATGTACTAAGTCGTCAGGTCAAAAGGTCGACATGAGTTTTTATAATTTATTTTTTATTTTTTGGATCATACTTAACGATCCACGTGGACTACGATTGGAACGGTAATCTGTACCGAGCGAAGCGAGGCACCTTGCCCGAAGCATGGCGAGCGAAGCAGTGCACTAATTTGGGTTCCCCGTCACTTTACAGAGAAAACGACACCAAAACCAGTCAAAAACCTCATGTCGACCTTTTGACCTGTCGACCTAACGCCCATGTCGACCAAATGCATGTCGACCTAATGGCAATGTCGACCTTCTGTGGTTGACCTAATGAGTGTCGACCTAAGTTGGGTCGCCCCAACGAACCATACCCGATTTATCGATGAGTTTTATCATATGCAATGAGCATTTAAACCTGTTGCGTATGATAAATGATGCTCCAGCCAATCAGCTCCTAACTGACATGTGATTGAAGAATGACAGTTGGGAGCTAATTGGCTGGAACACCTTTTATCATACGCAAGTTTTAATACTCATTGCGTATGATAAAACTCATTGATAAATCAGCCCCATAGTTTGTTACTTTTAGCATCTTGCTTATGTTTTTATATATAGTATGTCCTAGTACATTTATTTATTTTATGGGACATGATAGATATATCGGCCCGGCAACATGCAATGAGGAAAAGGGAGACACATGAAAAGTTGCCGACAGGGAGAAACACAGTTAACTCAGGACTATGGCCCTCATTCCGAGTTGTTCGCTCGCTAGCTGCTTTTAGCAGCATTGCACACGCTAAGCCGCCGCCCTCTGGGAGTGTATCTTAGCTTAGCAGAATTGCGAACGAAAGATTAGCAGAATTGCGAATAGAAATTTCTTAGCAGTTTCTGAGTAGCTCCAGACTTACTCCTACACTGCGATTAGTTCAGTCAGTTTCGTTCCTGGCTTGACGTCACAAACACACCCAGCGTTCGCCCAGACACTCCCCCGTTTCTCCAGCCACTCCCGCGTTTTTCCCGGAAACGTCAGCGTTTTTCCGCACACTCCCATAAAACGGCCAGTTTCCGCCCAGAAACACCCACTTCCTGTCAATCACACTCCGATCACCAGAACGATGAAAAATCTTCGTTAGGCCGTGAGTAAAATACCAAACTTTTGTGCTACTTTACTTGGCGCAGGCGCACTGCAAACATTGCGCATGCGCAGTTTGCGACTAATCGCTCCATAGCGAAAAAAACTAACGAGCGAACAACTCGGAATGACCCCCAGTATACACTAATTACACTGAATGTTATGTACGTACAAGTTTATGAAATGGTTAAAATAAGCGCTAGGACAAGCAACTCCTGACTGCTACATCTGGACATTGGTTTGATAACCAAATATTATTCTCATATCAATGTATCCATGTCTCACATTCAACTCCTATCTCTGTAGGGCTATTTATGATGGCACACAATAAGCAGGTCATTGTTGAAAGGAGATCAGAGTGAGGTATGTGGGGTGTGGAAGGCCCTGCAATTTCTACTTGGAAAGGGCCCAAACATTTCCAGCACCAGCTTTGCTATCATTAATGCTGTCACTATAAAATGCTGAAACACTGCTCACGTATCGGTCTTTTTCTTCTCATCTTCCAGGGCTCTTAGGGTGTGCTGCAGCCGGTCAGTCAGGATTTCCAGTTCTTGGGTCAATTTATATTCTTCTCTAAACTGTTCTCCCAGAAGTACCAGGTCACGGGTAGCATCATGGAGGGGGATGTCACTGAGATACAATCCTCTTCTTGTCAGATCATCCAGGTTCATAACACTGTAAATAAGTTATTATTCAAAACTTGATTATTGATACAAGCAGTTTTGTAATTTTAAACTCTGCTAAACGAAGAGATCCATTACAGACTCACAAACAGAGGCGTCGGAATGCGGGGGGGGGGGGGGGGGGCAAGGGGGCAGCTCGCTCCCCCCAAACATGAGAGAGGCGCCTGCCGCCACAGTACGCGGCTGAGATAGGCGCCTCACATAAAGGGCGCTTCAGCCGCGGACCGCGATTCACTGACTGTCACTGTCTGGCAGTGACAGTCAGTGCTGCGGCTACTCCTCCCGTATTGCTCTGATCACACATATGTAATGAGCGGCGGAGCGTCATGACGTCAAGCCGCTCATTACATATGCGCAAGCTTTGCTGGGGTCGGACACGGATGTCGCAGGGGAGAGACTGTCACTGAAAATGCGGAGGCCGCCCGCTCCTGATTGCCCGCCCGCCTGCCTGGCCAGCCAGCCAGCTAGTCAACGTTCTGTGGGGGTATGTGTTCCTGGCACTGTGGGGACATATGTATATCTGGCACTGGGGACCTATGTATAACTGGCTCATGGGGCATATATGTATCTGGCACTGGGAACATGTGTATAACTGGCTCTAGGAGTGTATGTGTGTATATATATGTATGTATATATATATATATATATATACAGTGGGGATCGAAAGTTTGGGCACCCCAGGCAAAAATTCATTTTAATGTGCAAAAAGAAGCCAAGGAAAGATGGAAAAATCTCCAAAAGGCATCAAATTACAGATTAGACATTCTTATAACATGTCAAAAAAAGTTTGATTTTATTTCCATCATTTACACTTTCAAGAGAACAGAAAACAAAAAATGGCGTCTGCAACAGTTTGGGCACCCTGCAGAGTTAATGCCTTGTACTGCCCCCTTTGGCAAGTATCACAGCTTGTACACGCTTTTTGTAGCCAGCCAAGAGTCTTTCAATTCTTGTTTGAGGTATCTTCGCCCATTCTTCCTTACAAAAGTCTTCCAGTTCTTTGAGATTCCTGGGCTGTCTGTGACGCACTGCTCTTTTATGGTCTATCCATAGATTTTCAATTATATTAAGGTCAGGAGATTGTGAAGGCCATGGCAAAACCTTCAGTTTACGCCTCTTAATGTAATCCACCGTGGATTTTGAGGTGTGTTTAGGATCATTATCCATTTGTAGAAGCCAGCCTCTCTTTAACTTCAGCTTTTTCACAGATGGCATCAAGTTAGCGTCCAAAATTTGCTGGAATCTTATTGAATCCATTTTTCCTTCTACTCGTGAAATATTTCCTGTGCCACTGGCTGCAATACAACCCCAAAGCATGATTGATCCACCCCCATGCTTAACAGTTGGACAGAGGTTCTTTTCATTAAATTCTGTGCCCTTCCTTCTCCAAACGTACCTTTGCTCATTCCGGCCAAAAAGTTCTATTTTAACCTCATCGGTCCACAGAACTTTATTCCAAAATGCATCAGGCTTGTCTATATGTTCATTTGCAAACTTCAAACGCTGATTTTTGTGGTGAGGATGTAGAAGAGGTTTTCTTCTGATGACTCTTCCATGAAGACCTTATTTGTACAAGTATCTCTTTATAGTGGAATAGTGTACCACAACTCCAGTGTCTGCCAGATCTTCCTGGAGGGATCGTACAGTCAAACGTGGATTTTGACTTGCTTTTCTCACAATCCTGCGAGCTGTTCTGTCTGATATTTTTCTTGGTCTTCCAGATCTTGCTTTAACTTCCACTGTTCCTGATGACTGACATTTCTTAATTACATTCTGAACAGAGGATATGGGCATCTGATAACGCTTTGCTAGCTTCTTATAGCCTTCTCCTGCTTTGTGAGCGTCAACTATTCTCAGTTTCAGTGTTCTACACAACTGCTTAGTGGAACCCATGGTGCTGATTGTTGGAGCAAGGTCAGATGAGTCTGGTCTTTTAAAACCTTTAAGATTGACATCACCTGGTCTTTCCAGACGATGATTGAGAACAATCCATGACACTGCCAGGTCTCAGCTGTCCAAAGGGGGCAGTACAAGGCATTAACTCTGCAGGGTGCCCAAACTTTTGCAGATGCCATTTTTTGTTTTCTGTTCTTTTGATAGTGTAAATGATGGAAATAAAATCAAACTTTTTTTGACATGTTATAAGAATGTCTAATCTGTAATTTGATGCCTTTTGGAGATTTTTCCATCTTTCCTTGGCTTCTTTTTGCACATTAAAATGAAGTTTTGCCTGGGGTGCCCAAACTTTCGATCCCCACTGTATATATATATGTATTCATTCCTAGAGCCAGTTATACACATGTTCCCAGTGCCAGATATACATATATGCCCACCGCACATCACTGATATATGCTCCCAGAGAGAGAGCTATATATATATATATATATATATATATATATAAATAATATATATCTATCTACCTCTCTGGGGGCATATATCAGTGATGTGCGGTGGGCATATATGTATATCTGGCTCTGGGGCATGTATGTATAACTGGCTCTGAGGGCATATACTTATGTATATCTGGCTCAGGGGTATATATGTATATCTGGCACTGGGGAAATATGTATATCTGGCACTGGGGAAATATGTATATCTGGCACTGGGGGCATATATGTATATCTGGCACTGGGGACATATATGTATATCTGGCACTGGGGACATATGTATATCTGGCACTGGGGACATATGTATATCTGGCTCTGGGGACATATGTATATCTAGCTCTGGAGGCATTTATGTATGTATATCTGGCACTGGGGGCATATATGTATATCTGGCACTGGGGGCATATATGTATATCTGGCACTGGGGGCATATATGTATAACTGGCACTGGGGACGCTCTACAGTGTATATAATGGGCTCTGTCAGGCATAATGTGTGTAAGAGGCTCTACCAGACATAATGTATATAAGGGGCTTTGGGGGTAATTCAGACTGGATTGCTGCAGCGACAGTGATCACAGTCTGAATCCCTTTGTAGAGTGCGCACGCACCCCGGTAGCCTAGTGAGATGCTGACAGCATCTCTGGGCTGCGATCACCTCTGCCTGATTGAGAGAAAGAGGTGGTTGCGGGGCGGGAGAGGGCGTGCCAACGGCGTAAGTACACCGTTGGCTGTGTCTGGTCCATTGCGGGGGCGGGCCGCGGCGGCTGCGTTGGAAGGGAGATACTAGCCAGGTGCAAAATCATCACCGCTATGCGATGCTTTCACACCCGTGCGGGGGGGTGTGGGAAGGGGGAGAGCCAGACATGCTGGGTGGACTAGCCCTGTGCTGGACGTCCCCCCGCATGTCTGAGAAACTGATAGTAGATGTGCTAAATTTAGCACATCTACGATCACTTCTGAATTAGGCCCTCTACCGGGCATATTGTGTGTAAGGGAGCTCTACCAGACATAATGTATATACGGGGTCACTCACTCACTGCTACTCCATAGAGTTTCGTACAGGTACAAGTGACCTGTCTAAGGTGGCCATAAATTAGGGGCGCCAAATTGAGATTTTATCTTGCCCCCCCAACTGAAAAACGTTCTGATGCCCCTGCTCACAAATATACCCTTTGTAAAATAAATTAATTACTGATATGTTAAATTGTGTTTTAAAATAATCACTTTCCTTGTACACCCATTATTATTATTATTATGTTTTGTTTATATGATGACACAAGGGTTCCGTAGCGCTGTACATAAGAAACACAAAAATCTGTAGGTGCAGTAGGCATATACAGACTAGTGTACCACATACTTGTCAGCTCTTCCAGAAGGTCTGGGAGAGGCTAAAATTTAGATGGGCTCTCCCGACTTCCTGACAGAGTTGGACTATCTACCCGGTGCCGCCCACTTGTCTATTTTACTGGGTGGCCTGCCGGTTGAATGACACCGTTCGCATTGAATCAAGTCATCCTCTTCCCTCTGTAAAATGCTGTCAATAGCGGCTTTTCACAGTCGGGGCCATGATGATGTTTAGCTCCACACCCTGCTGTTAAATGCCACAAATTGCAGCTGTAACCAGCAGGGGTCGGGATATCATTAAAAAACTGCAGCGACATGCAACCTGCCACAATTTAACTATATCTATTACACTGATGCTTGTTAGTTACTGTCACCACTGCCAGGGACTTATGGTTGCTAACAAAACATATCAGTCTGCCACCACCAAAGGGATTTGGGGAAAAAACACTTCCCACAACGGCCCTTACGGTTCCGCTCACAGTATACAGTATCCATTGAATGGGATTTGTGAGGAGCAAAGTGGAATTTACACATAGCCTCCTGCTGTGAAGAGCACATATACATTTCCTAATACCAAATGGCTGGTGGCTTGTTATCCTGGTTAATTACAGGCTTGTCAACCAGGATGAAAGAACAATTTTCATATAGAATATACACTGATACAACATACAATTTGAATAATACCATATTTTGGGATCAGATCCATTATGGATCATGACAGTTACTATAATAGTCTATAAGACTACATGTTTCAAGTCCAGCAGTAATATGTTAAATATCACATATTCTGTAATGGTGTTGTGTCTGATTTTACACATCTAAAATGTATGTTTATGCCAAACACACAATCAGGGCCGGTCCTACCATTAGGCAAGGTAAGCGGCCACGTAGAGTGCCACACTGTGGATGGCGCTGCAGCTGCTTTCTCCGTTTGACTGCCTGGATTCCGGAAGCAGTGCCCGGTAACTGTAACAGGCACAGAGAAAGGAATCCCGTTCCCAGCTGCAGCCCGCAACTTGGACCTAGCACTCCCGCTAAATACATTAGCCGCATTGAACCTTGGCCAGGTTCTCTGACAGAAGAATAATCTGGCCAAAGTTCAATGCTGCTAATGAAGGCTGGCGATGGGGAGGTCTAAGGGCACAACTGTACTGGGCCCAATATTTCCCCTGCCCAGCATCACTCTCTCAAGCTGCGAGTCTTCATGCCGGACCCGGCGCTCCATCTGCTGCTCCACCTGCACTGCCTGCTGCCTGCACCACCGCCCTCTTCCGTATGGATCTCTTCCCCTATGAGAAGCACTCAGAGGACCGGCTACTGCAGGTCTAGGTTGATGAGACCTCAGAGCTGGTGAGGCACCAGCCACTGCTTTTCAGGACTCTATGTAAGTACCAGATCTCTGTGTGTATAATGTATGTAACGTATACAGCCTATCACTATGTGCCTATATATAATGTACCCCATCCCCCTCATTACTGTATGCATAAAAAGCTCATCACTATGTGCCTATATGGTATGTACTGTGCCCAGCCCCTCATCTCTGTGTGTATAATGTACAGTATGTAATGTATACAGCCCATCACTATGTGCGTATACTGTATATAATTTATTCAGCCCATCATCACTGTGTGCCTATATATGGTGTATAAAATGTATACTGCCCATCACTATGTGCCTCCTCATTCATCATCATTCCTCCTACTCCTCATCATTCCTCCATTTCCTGATCTTTATTCCTCCTCCTCATCGCACACAGATAAAAGCAGTTGTGTGGATACAGCCGGTTCTGCCCAATGGGCAAATGTGCTACGTGCAGTACACTGTCTGCACCACCCTAGTTACCGCCCTAATTGTGCTGAAAGCATCGATCTGTGCAGCACTCAACAGGAATATACAATGAAATGCATAATTTCTAGAACCTAAGGGAGGATGAGGGCAGGAGAGGACAGAGGGAAGAAAGGGAGTATCTGGGATTATAAACATTGTTAAGGAGTATAAAGGTTAGGCTATTAATGTCTGCCAATTGAAAGTTTCCCATTTGGGCATAGATTACCCACACACCCCTTCTTCATAAGCGGTTGCATATCACATAAAACAGTATGTAATTTCATTCACTGACAAATTCATGACTGACTATGAGCCAGATTCAGAGATGTATGCAAACCCAATGGTTTATGTAGATCTCCGATGGTATGAGATCTGCTTATGTGCAGATGCAGCACTGCGCAAGATTTGAGATCTCACGCAGTGCCCCTAAGATGTAGCAAGATGCTTCAACATTTGGAGGAGTGGACAGAGTGGCAACGGGCAGCGCTCTTGAAAATGGGGTGGGTGTCATTTTTGAGACATGGTAAGGCCAGTGCCTGTGTCTTCTGATGCAGCTTCACTGGCCCTGGCAGCGTGAAGAAACCAGCCATCCGGAATAACCTGATGGTTACTCCGAAGACCAATGTTCAAACAGAGGGAACCGATGCTATAATTTCGGATGCAGCAGCAGATGACAAAGTTGAGTGTGTTCCTACTCAAGAAGCCTGCTGCTTTTACATTATTTAGCACAGCTACTGCATCCTTCTGTGAATCAGCCCCTATAATCCAAAAAGTACTTCCTGCACATTCTAGAGTACTTAAAAACTTTTTACAGTATATGACATAAATAAAGTATGAGGGATTACCTTGGTGAGCAGAGGAAAAGAATGTTGTCAGCTTCTGGCAAGTAGATCATTTGTCCCTTCAGGCGAATACAACTGAGTTCAGTGACAGTCAGTTCATCTTCATTCTCTGACTTTTCCACATCAAGCAATCCTTCCTAATATCAAACAACATTATATTCATTCAAACTGTGAAAATATAAAGTGAGGTACAGTATGTTACAGTGCTAGGTGTTTTCCAGCTTCCAACTCACTTTTACCAATACTCCCAAACTTACACCATAGGAAAGTACTCTGGAAATATGTATATCAGTTTGTAAAGTCAAAGCAGAACTAGCTTTGAAAATTATGTCACATCTTTAACTTGTTTAAGATCATGGGGATGATTCAGGTCCCGTTGCAGTAGCACTGCATGCTGCAATGTACCAATATTTCATACTGCGCAAGCGCCGGACCCATACCGTGCATGTGCTGTACAGGTCAGCTATGTTGGTCGCACTATGGCATTGATAAAGCTAAATATTTATCTTATATAATACCCTTTATGAGGTCTAAGAACACTGTACGCTATCTACGTATGAAGTACCGTAAGGGTACGCACGTTGCGTAACAATCGCTTAGCCGTAGTCGAGACGCTCAAGCGTCACGTTCGCTCACGGCCAAGAGATCACTGGCAGGCACGCTATTGGCTGCTGACTAACGTAATGATTCGCTATAGCGTAGCGGACGCTCGGGACCACGAGGAGATCACCAGCGGCGCTGACGCTCACAATGTTAAACCTTTGTATCTAAACCATAAACAATGTAGTATGCTGTAAAACCTTAGTGTAGAGATAGGGTGTAGATGCAACCTAGTGTAACCTTATTAACTTACAAGCTGTTTGAGCGTCACCGACGCTCTGAGAATACTAGATACTATAAGAAATACACAGATACCTGGGCTTAGGGTCCAACGCCTAATATATATATATTTTGAATGATATACTTGCAAAAGAATTAATACAAATACAAATCATACACTACAATATAACATAGACTACCTAACCAGATAACTACACAGGAAATATAATACAATTACTATTTAAGAGAAAATAAGAGAGAAAGAGGAGGAGAGAGAGAGAGAGAGAAATTGGCCCACAATAACAAGAAGATCAATATAGTTGCGGAGAAACACTTACGCACAAGGGGAAACGATCGCATGCGCCTCGATATCCAGCTCCCGATTATCAGCAATGAGAACCGTTGAAGAGAGTGAACTGGATATGGTCGGCCTGCCTATTTATGCCCCACACACAATGCAATTCAATGGTCCCTACAATCTCATTGTTCATTGGACACAGGAATTCGGCTTCGCATTATAACAAAAGGTCATAGGTTGATTCATACAGGTGGGCTGTGACTGCTTCCAACTGTTCAGGTGGGTGGGATACTGGGTTTCCCGCCGCATGACTAAATAAGAACAAATAATAGTAAATGGACATAAACTTCTTATGTCCATAACTATTCGCACGAGCGATTAATCCGCTCCAAACCAACACCGGAATATTGCTATTTAAATACTCTTCCGATGGGTACCAAACACCACTGTATGACCCCTGTTAGACCCTTCGTACAATACAAAGAGGGATCTCTCTGTTCAGGAACATGCTATGTTAACTAAACTTTCAGAATCTATCAAAGGGACCATGATCTACAAAATACATTATATAGTGAAAATATGTAACGATTGAGTCGCACGCTACGATCACATAAACTCTACCGTAAATACGCATACCGTGCGCCTGCGGGTGCCCGCGACTGTGAGTATGCGCACGTACGGGAGAGCGCACGCATGCGCAGCACGGACCTGTGTGAGGTGCAAATATGGTAGTGTGCATAGAGATATTTTTCTGACTTTGACAGTCCACCCTTTGGCAGTCAAAAATAACTGCCACCTTCTAAAACATTTCAAAAGAGAAAAATATATGTCAGGGGTTAATACATTTACATGGTTGGGTAGGGGAGGAGAGGAGAAGGTAGGAAAAGGGTATGACCTAGTGAGATAGCAGAAGCATGTGTGTATGAGTCCATGTTTGGGGGTCATGTATCATCGTGCCGTACGTGTTTTAAATCAAGCTTCGAGGTATTGCGAAGTATACATTTGAATTCCTTCTTATCCCGTGGTACGGGTCTGTGGATGGGCTGTCAAACTTTACCGAGCTCTTTTCGGCTTTGGTTGTAACAAAATGGGGGAGCACATTTTAGTTGATGATACATGAATGGGGGGGATATGTGATTGCTGATATCTGTGCCTGTATTCCCTATCGACTATGTGTGTCATTACCTGAGGGTTGTAGAAATGAAGAAAAGACATAATTACGGTAAATGCGGTGGTATTCTATGTCAGGTAAATGTACATTCGTCGATTGAGGTCTTGTTTGGTGTCTGTTGAATGCAGTCTTCTTTGTGCTTTTGCCCATAAGGTGCGAGCAAAAGCTGTCAATGTCCATAGATTTACAAAAGTGTTGGGCTAGCGTAATTTTAAAATTTCTAGGGAAACTGGGGATCCATGGCATAGTTCATCAAAAATCTGTGTATCAGGTTGTCAAAACTTCTTCTTTAATCCCTCTGTTGTCTGTATAACGGCTCATCAAATTCCTCGTCCAAGTGGGTCTTTTTACCTTGGAGGAAACGGAAAAACAGGTGAAAGAAACGGACCGTAGAAATCGCATTTTCATCACATCATTGTTTCTACATTTGGGTCATAAATCAAGTCCATTGGAATTACAGTTTCCTCACTCCTTAAACTCATTACCTTAGTACGACGATTGCACCTCATTAAAGCCTGACCGCATCTAAATATCAAACCAATCGTTATGATGACACCTAAGATACATAGGAGAAACTTCCCAACATCCATTATGACTCCTTGAGCCCAGTCTCCTAAACCAGAGAACCAATTTCGCGGGTTCAACCATGACACCCAACCAGTCAGCTCATTACCTACAGTAGCAAGAGTGAGATTGTGTCTCCTGCGAAATTCCCACTTCAGTGGGAGAATATCGTCCATCTTTTGGTCTATGACCTCGACCGGGTCCTCGGTGCTATTCGTAATATATGTGCAACATTTCACGCCGTATTGTGTTGCCAGTGTGACACAATATCCGCCTGTCACTGCTGTGAGGTAATTAAGAACCATTCTATGCTGTACCAGTTCTGTTTTATAAGCTTGAAGTTCTCTTCCAGTATACCTAAACGTGTCATCATACATTTCAGAGATATTATCTAACAAATTGGCGAGCGCAGATATGTATTTATAATTCAACACTCCTCTGGCGGTGCGAGTGATGTCTAACGCGATTAGAAACTGAATCCCGGTGGATTCATGGATCATGTCAGAGGCCGGATGCTCTGTTCTTTCTATCAGGTGCCGTTTAACTACGTGCTCGTAATGGGTGTGAGTATAAGGAGTTTGGGCAACACGGTGTATATCTTTCATTTTGTCATGTGATACAGTCATTACTTCAGGCAGTACTTTTCCAATATAACACAATCCTTCAGAGTTTGGGGCAAGCCACTTATACGCCTTTCTCCCGCATATGAAATATGCATCATCGGGGAGAACATATGGGACGGAGTAGGACATAACCATATTACACACCTTCCATGTGAAATCTCCTAACCCTAATTCTTCCATCTGCTTAGTACACGTATCAGGTTGTACGATATGTGCACAGTATCCTGGTGATACCTCTCCAACTCTCGTAATCCTATTTCCTAAGGTATACCTATACCGGAAAGATTTTCCTCTACTGGCTATGTGGCGTATAAGCTCTGTATCTGTAGGCATTCTATCTGCTCTATGTGAAAAGGTCATGGTTTGATTACTCCATGACACTTCCCAATTTCCCGGCTTTCGGGGATTGGAGATGTTAAAACATAATAGGGACCTATCCACATGGTATTGGTGGAGCTTCAAACTAGGAGGGCTGGAGATATTAAACCTCCAGTCCACCGGTCTCCCACCACTTAACTCAAGTACCTCCCCTAACGTTAAAGGAAATGGTACTAGCCCTGATTTGCTATGACCTTGAGGTACTTGAGAGCATACCCAACAATCTGTTTTATTTAACACACTACCCACTAAGGAGTGATAGTCACTCAATGGATGCCGGTCCATATGGATATTAAAACTGGATTGGCATTTCTTTATGCACCCATCCTCAATGACATTGTTACAGAGCCGACAGATACAGTTTTCTTCAGCTAACAATCCTTCACAATTCCTTCTATGGTCAATGCTATCGGATCGTTTTCTGATACTCGCCTTTGCTTGTTGATTATGTTGTTCTTGGAAAACTACGCCTCCATCTCTGTCATCAGAACCCATTCCAGAACCTCTCTCGACCTCCATGGTACTCTCGCCGGAACAGACTGCTCTGGTCAACATTATGGTCAACAGGAAAATCCGGATCACAGTCTCTTGGGGCAAGTCCATCTTGTAGGAGGAAACGGAGAAGAATGAGAAGGGGGAAAAAAAAAATAATAATTTGAGGGAGAGGGGATGGGAAGTTGGAGAAAAACAATAAAAGGGAACAGTGGATCGACAACTGCTTTTGGTCTTGTGATTTTCAATGCTCAGGTGCCGCCTCAATCTTCCTGGAACAGACACTCCAGTGATACAACCTCTACCGTCTGTTCCTTATCACGGGACCTCTCTGGATCAGCAACCTTCTTGCAGTGGGACGAATGAACCCAAGTCTCTCTCTCAGCAACCTTCAATGCTGTAGTGCTAGTCAATAAGACCTGGTATGGTCCTTCCCATCTGTCAATAAGGCAACCTGAGCGTAGAAAATTCCGTATCATTACATAATCCCCAGGTTCAATGTCATGACAATTACTATCTGGTAAATCAGGAATCACTAACTTCAGATTATCATTTTGATTCCTCAACTGTTTACTCATGTTAATCAAGTATTTTACAGTCACTTCATTGTTACACTTCAAATCATCCTGAGGGTAATCATAACATGCGGTTGTCGACCAAACAAGATTTCAAAGGGAGACAGATTAAGAGGGGACCTGGGAGTGGTTCTGATGCTGTACAGTACAATGGGTAAAGCTTCTGGCCATGTCAATCCTGTCTCTGCCATCACTTTACTCAGTTTATTTTTAATAGTGCTGTTCACTCTTTCCACTTTCGCACTCGCCTGTGGACGGTATGGAGTGTGCAGCTTGCTATCAATTCCCATCAATTTACACATTCCTTGAAAGACATCACCTGTAAAATGGGTACCCCTATCACTTTCGATAATTCTAGGGATACCATATCTACATACAAATTCCTGCACAATTTTCTTAGCAGTAAACATAGCGGTATTTGTGGCCGCCGGAAATGCTTCGACCCAATTTGAGAAAACATCTATACAAACAAGTACATATTTCAAATTTCGACACGGGGGTAATTGAATAAAGTCAATCTGTATTACCTGGAAAGGGCCGCCGGCAGGTGGGATATGAGATGGTTCTGTAGGTATTGCCTTTCCGATGTTCTTTCTCAGACAGGTAAGGCATGACATTGCCCTTTTACTCGCATGAGAAGAAAATCCTGGGGCACACCAATATGCTCTTACCAACTTGCACATCCCTTCCTTGCCCAGATGAGTCAGCCCGTGAGCTGCCTCAGCTAAGCATGGAAGGTATGCTTTGGGGGCCACTGGTTTACCGTGTCCATCCGTCCAGAGTGCTGAGGACTCCTGACCATATCCCTTTGCCTTCCAGACTGCCTTTTCCTGTGTGGAACACAAATTTTGCATCTCACACAACTTCTGTGTGTTGATGGTATTAAATACCATCAGTTGTGTGGTGTCTGTCTGTCTGGGGGTAGCAGCTGCTAATTTAGCAGCTTCGTCTGCTCGGCTGTTACCAAGTGATACTGGGTCTTGGCTATATGTGTGTGCTTTACATTTGATAACAGCCACTCTGTCGGGTTCCTGTATCGCTGTTAGAAGCCTTTTTATGTGAGCTGCATGCGCTACCGGTGTACCAGCTGCCGTCATGAAATTTCTGAGGCGCCATAGGGCTCCGAAATCATGGACTACCCCGAATGCGTATCTGGAATCGGTGTAGATATTGGCTGATTTGCCCTTAGCCAATTCACATGCTCTGGTTAGGGCGACCAGTTCAGCAACCTGGGCTGAGTGAGGTGGGCCTAGCGGTTCCGCTTCTATGGTGCCTTGGTCATCTACGACTGCGTATCCAGTACACAAGTCTCCCGAGTCTGACTGTCTATGACAACTACCGTCCGTGTAGAACGTAAGTTCTACATCTTCCAGTGGGTTGTCACTGATGTCAGGCCTTGCGGTAAAATTTTGGGTCAAATATTCCATACAATCATGAGTGTCTTCCTTTGTATTAAATCCTCCTTCCCCACCACTCTTATCCTCCACCCTTTGTGCCTGTCCAGGCACACCTGGGAGATATGTTGCAGGATTTAATGCACTGCATCTCCTTATGGTGATGTTTACGGGGGCCATTAGTGCCAATTCCCATCTTGTAAACCGCGCTGATGAGACGTGTCTGGTTTGGGCAGAATTCAACAAGGCTGACACTGCATGTGGTGTATGAATTGTGAGGTTGTGACCTAGCACGACGTCTTCGCTTTTCGTTACTAGCAATGCTATCGCAGCAACGCTTCGCAAGCATGTGGGGAGGGATCGCGCTACCGTATCTAGCTGAGCGCTGTAATATGCTACCGGCCTGCTGGCATCACCGTGCTTTTGGGTTAGTACGCCTGCCGCGCAACCAGCACTTTCTGTTCCGTATAGTTCAAAGGGTTTCCCATAGTCAGGCATACCTAATGCTGGTGCCTGCGTTAGGCACTGTTTAAGTCTCTCAAATGCTGTCTCAGACTCGTCTGTATGCGAAATCCGATCAGGTTTGTTTGAGGAGACCATCTCCTGCAAGGGTAACGCTAGGATGGAAAACCCTGGGATCCAGTTACGGCAATACCCACACATTCCTAAAAATGTTCTGATCTGTTGCTGGGTTTGTGGCAGAGTCATGTCTCTAATTGCTTGAATTCTATCAGCGGTCAGGTGTCTCAGTCCTTGTGTTAAACAGTGTCCCAAATATTTTACCTTAGTTTGGCATAATTGCAACTTGTCTTTGGAAACCTTGTGTCCTGTGTCTGAAAGATGAAACAGGAGCTGTTTCGTATCCTTCAGGGATGCTTCCAATGAATCAGAACACAGTAGTAGATCATCCACGTACTGTATTAATACTGATCCACTCACTGGTTGGAAAGACTGTAAACAATCATGCAAAGCCTGGGAAAATATACTTGGGCTATCTATGAATCCTTGTGGTAATCGAGTCCATGTGTATTGGACTCCTCTGTATGTAAATGCAAACAAATATTGACTGTCAGGGTGCAGAGGTACCGAAAAGAAAGCGGAGCAGAGGTCAATAACAGTGAAAAATTTCGCAGTGGGAGGGATTTGCATTAGGATGACAGCTGGATTTGGCACTACGGGGAACTGACTCTCAACTATTTTGTTAATCCCCCTTAGATCCTGCACTAGCCGGTAACCCCTCCCCCCACTCTTTTTAACAGGGAAGATGGGACTATTGGCAGTGCTGGACGTTCTTACCAGAATGCCCTGTTGTAGCAAGCGCTCTATTACGGGGTACACTCCTAACTCCACCTCTGGCTTCAGAGGGTACTGTGGGATTTTTGGAGCTATCCTACCATCTTTTACTTGTACAACTACCGGAGCTACGTTTGCCATTAATCCAGTGTCCTGTCCATCTTTAGTCCAAAGTGACTCTGGTATCTGAGATGTCATTTCTTCTACTTGGGAGGGAGTCCTATTTGTCATAATGGTATGTGACATTAATTTTGACGGGGAGTCTAACATGTCTCGCACTTCCTGAGCGTGATTCTCAGGTATGTCCAAGAATACACCTTCAGGAGTACAATAAATGACGCACCCCATTTTACACAGTAAGTCTCTTCCCAGGAGATTAGTCGGTGCCGATGCAGCCAGCAAAAAGGAATGCTTGGTATGTAAAGGCCCTACTGTAATCTCGGCTGGTTTGCTAACAGGGTAGTGCTGGACTACTCCCGTTACCCCTATGGCTGGAATTGTCTTACCAGTGGTTCTCATGCCCACTGTCGAATTTATCACTGATTTGGCCGCCCCTGTGTCTACAAGAAAGTTTAATGATTTACCAGCTACATTGATTGCAATTTCTGGTTCACTTCCAAGACTTGCAATCAATTTTACTGGCTGCAGATTACAGGTATGGCCACACCCCTATTGGGTATGGTGACCTCCCTGAATCCCGCTGGCAGCAACTACTTGTGATGGAGTTAATTGGGAGCTACCAGAGGCTTGCCAGTCTCTGTTCGGGGGGTATCTTTTTGTTTCCCCTGTATGTGGCTCATAACTCCGTTTCTGCGGACCTTGCTCCCAATGTCGTGTGTCGTGTCGTTGTCTAGGGGGTTGGTATGAGTTTCGTGAATTCTTCATTCTACAATCTCGTGCCATGTGTCCCTGTTTATGACAAGAATAACAAGTAACCACATTTGACTTACCCACAGGGTTTGGTGGTATAAACAAAGGCTGCCTTGTGGTCAGGGCCTGTATACTTACTGCCATTAACTTATCACCTTGTTGTTCCCTGTGTCTGGTGATGTTCCTATCGTGATCAATAGCAGCCTCTCTCAAAGTAGCCACAGACAGACCTCGCCAACATGGTTGTGTGGTCTGTACCCTAGTCTTCAATGACTCTTTTAAACCATCCATCAGTACCGATACTGCTACTTCTCGATGGTTTATGTTTGTTTTAATGTCCTCTATGCCTGTGTATTTTGCCATTTCTGATAATGCTCTGTGAAAATACTCTGCAGCTGTTTCTGACTCCTTCTGTTTAATGGAGAATATTTTGTTCCATTTAACTACGGCTGGGAAATACTCTTTTAACTGTAAGCTTATTCTTTTTACATTGTCTTTGTTGTACACATCTGTAAGAGGTACATCCTGATCTAATCCACAGTCAGCTAAAAATTGAGCTGCATCGACATTGGAGGGTAAACATGCTCTCAGCAATATCTGCCAGTCTTTATTGTTGGGCTCTAACGTGTTACCTAGGTCTCTGATGTATTTTTGGCTGGCAACTAAGTCTTTTCTAGGGTCAGGGAATTCCGACACTATGGTCCTTAATTCCATTCGGGAAAATGGGCTGTACATGGCAATGTTCCTAACAGGAGTGACTCCTGAAGTGTCTGTTTTCCCATTTGGAACTACTATTACCTTAACAGGATTAACTCTAACAACCTCATCCTGTGTAGATTCTACAGGCTGTGGTGAAATAGTTTCAGCATAGTGTATGGTGCCGTACTTACCCGTTGATACGACCTCACCTATCCCTCCGCTAGGGGCCTTTGTTACTAATCTCGGGGGTTGAGCTGTGCCTACTGTGGTCTCTGCTATGGTGGCTGCTAGAGAGAGCGCTGAAATTGTTGCCGATTCGTCCTCTTGATCACACTCCTGAGGAAAGTTCAAAACAGGGTACAACTTGCACGGGTTAATACTTGCATTGGTTAATTGGTTAACATTATCTTTAACATTTACACAGTTGCTAAGTGTTTGTTTGTTACACCTTAATGCGTCATTCTCCGCAACCAATTTTTCTCCCGATATATATGGTGGCTGTGGGGCCGTGGCTATCAGTTTTCTGATCGAGCCAGATCCCGCCGCCTGAGCCAATCCTCTCTGTATGTCACCCTCCTGTTGCCACAACTGTAAATAATCATAATGCTTGATTCGTCTCTTGGCTGATTTAATGAGACATATCCTTCTCCTTAAATTCGTTAACACTTCTGTGCTGAAGCTACCTACTCTTGGGAATTTCTCCCCGTCATGTACCGTCATTCTCTCCCATTCATCACATAAAGCTTCTGTGTGACTTCCGTATTTCTCACACATTACGTATCTTGCCGACCCGACTGGTCGGTTCACTGAATCAACCCGAACCGAGGTTGATCGCCCCCTACCTGAACAAGTGGCCCCCATAGTTCGAAGGTGTTGCTTTATTCAACCAACCCTTACGCAAACCAAAATGTTCAAAATAGGCTGACGGTGGCGGTTTACCGAGTACCCCACTCACTCGCCCACGCCGACCAATACGACCTGATCACACCGATATGGTGCTGGCGTACTCGACCCAGGGCCCCTGCGACCTGAACCTCTATTTACTGGAACCTGTGAGGGTGATCCGAAGAACACTTACTCTTTCCAGTAACTATTGGTTGTTGGATAGTTCCTGAGTGAGCAGCGAACCTCCCTTAAAATAAAAAAAATTACACAAATCACGTTAGAATGTACAAATAGCGTTTATGACCTTCGTACACAAATAGTATCGGTCAGGTTTACTAATGCACACAATTACGTGCGGTACAATCGTTCAGCACATAAGCAACTAATCTTATGTACGGAGCGACCAGTGGAATCGAAAATTGCGGCTGCGAATTCCTTCAGCCAGAGCTTGTATGGCCTATATGGGTGTTGCACCAACCCTTTCTTGGTGTTGTGCCTGTGGACTGTATAGCGGACTTCCTTGTCTGCTGTACCTGAACCTGCTGGTCTGCTATGACCTCCTGGTCTGTTACAGTATGACCTCCTGGTCTGCTACACTCTAATGCTCAAATTGTATGTTTTAACCAGGGATGCCTCCCTAGCCACCATGTACGTCACTTACACGCATGTACCTCACGAGAACTCGACTTTTCTTGTGGTTCAACCTCAAAAATTGTAAAAACAAACACTCACTCACCACATATACACTTTTGTTTCTATTTCTATTTCTGCGCAGAAATTTTCTTTAGACCAGATGTGTTACAAATTAGGAGAAGGATCTATTAATTTAAAATTTGAATGTTAAAATAGATTTGCGCGATTTATCGCCTTGCGTTATTTACCGCGTTGCGCTATTTATCGCGTTGAAATTTTTTTTAACACTTGTGATTTGAGTTACGTGGGCGTACCTGTACGCTCCGTTGCGTAATATACGCTGCGTGCGTCGGCCCTTGGGTTGCGTACACAAGTCTCAGTCCTTTGTTAGAGACACGTGTACGCAAAGCAAAGATCCACCGTAACACAATTTATACGTTTATCAATGTAGATGATCCTTTATCATCTACCGCGCACCACACTGACTTCGCCTTGTCTCTCAGGCACAGCTGTGTGTTTGTCTATACTTTAACTATATTACCTTTACTCTTAAACTATGAAATAGCGGCAAATCTCTCTTAGCACGTTTATCAACTATAAAACTGGCAAGCAGGAGAGTGATATACGAAGATACACAAATGAAAAAAAAAGAGAAATGCAGATATATATGTGTGCGTGCGTGTGTACGCAAGACAGAAAAATAAACAGTTTTAAAAGAGACTAGCGTGTTGTTCTTACCTCCGGTTCCCGGATTCCTTCAGCACCCTTTACTAAGAGAAGCAGACGCTTATCCAAACAGCACTACGAGGAATATGATCTCCCGCCCTTTGCTGCTGGATAATGTCTGCTGAAATTACCTAGTGCAGATGTGTGAAGGACAGGACGAGCCCGCAATTGATAAAGCTAAATATTTATCTTATATAATACCCTTTATGAGGTCTAAGAACACTGTACGCTATCTACGTATGAAGTACCGTAAGGGTACGCACGTTGCGTAACAATCGCTTAGCCGTAGTCGAGACGCTCAAGCGTCACGTTCGCTCACGGCCAAGAGATCACTGGCAGGCACGCTATTGGCTGCTGACTAACGTAATGATTCGCTATAGCGTAGCGGACGCTCGGGACCACGAGGAGATCACCAGCGGCGCTGACGCTCACAATGTTAAACCTTTGTATCTAAACCATAAACAATGTAGTATGCTGTAAAACCTTAGTGTAGAGATAGGGTGTAGATGCAACCTAGTGTAACCTTATTAACTTACAAGCTGTTTGAGCGTCACCGACGCTCTGAGAATACTAGATACTATAAGAAATACACAGATACCTGGGCTTAGGGTCCAACACCTAATATATATATATTTTGAATGATATACTTGCAAAAGAATTAATACAAATACAAATCATACACTACAATATAACATAGACTACCTAACCAGATAACTACACAGGAAATATAATACAATTACGATTTAAGAGAAAATAAGAGAGAAAGAGGAGGAGAGAGAGAGAGAGAGAGAGAAATTGGCCCACAATAACAAGAAGATCAATATAGTTGCGGAGAAACACTTACGCACAAGGGGAAACGATCGCATGCGCCTCGATATCCAGCTCCCGATTATCAGCAATGAGAACCGTTGAAGAGAGTGAACTGGATATGGTCGGCCTGCCTATTTATGCCCCACACACAATGCAATTCAATGGTCCCTACAATCTCATTGTTCATTGGACACAGGAATTCGGCTTCGCATTATAACAAAAGGTCATAGGTTGATTCATACAGGTGGGCTGTGACTGCTTCCAACTGTTCAGGTGGGTGGGATACTGGGTTTCCCGCCGCATGACTAAATAAGAACAAATAATAGTAAATGGACATAAACTTCTTATGTCCATAACTATTCGCACGAGCGATTAATCCGCTCCAAACCAACACCGGAATATTGCTATTTAAATACTCTTCCGATGGGTACCAAACACCACTGTATGACCCCTGTTAGACCCTTCGTACAATACAAAGAGGGATCTCTCTGTTCAGGAACATGCTATGTTAACTAAACTTTCAGAATCTATCAAAGGGACCATGATCTACAAAATACATTATATAGTGAAAATATGTAACGATTGAGTCGCACGCTACGATCACATAAACTCTACCGTAAATACGCATACCGTGCGCCTGCGGGTGCCCGCGACTGTGAGTATGCGCACGTACGGGAGAGCGCACGCATGCGCAGCACGGACCTGTGTGAGGTGCAAATATGGTAGTGTGCATAGAGATATTTTTCTGACTTTGACAGCATCGGACTGTCAGTGATTATTATTATTATTAGCCTTTATTTATATGGCACCACAAGGGTTCCGCAGCGCCCAATTACAGAGTACATAAACAAATAATCAAAACAGGAAAACAGCAACTTAAAGTTGAAGACAATATAGGACAGCTACAGGGTAAATAAGCATACAGTAGCTACATCAGCAGATGACAGTGACATAAGTATCAGGTGGCAGAAAACTGCTGGATTTGGGGCCTAATTCAGAACTGATCGCTCGCTAGCTATTTTTTGCAGCACTGTGATCAGATAGTCGCCGCCTATAGGGGAGTGTACTTTTGCTTTGCAAGTGTTCGATCGAATGTGCAGTCGAGCACTACAAAAAAGTTTTGTGCAGTTTCTGAGTTGCCCAGAACTTACTCAGCCGCTGCGATCACTTCAGCCTGTCAGGTCCCAGAATTGATGTCAGACACCCGCCCTGCAAACACATGGACACTCCTGCGTTTTTCCAACCACTCCCAGAAAACGGTCAGTTGCCACCCACAAACACCTTCTTCCTGTCAATCTCCTTGCGATCGGCTGTGCGAATGGATTCTTTGTTAAATCCATTGCACAGCAATGATTCACTTTGTACCAGTACGACGCGGTTCATACGCATGCACAGTTCTGACCTGATCGCAGCTAAAAAATCTAGTGTGCGATTAGGTCTGAATGACCCCCTTGGTGCAGTTGAAGATTATTAAAGAAAAAGGATAAGCACATGAGGGAGGAGGGCCCTACTCGTGAGAGCTTACATTTTAAAGGGGAGGGGTAGACAGGCAGGGGTGACACAGATGGGGTACATAGAGAGCGCGGAACAGAGGGTTAGGATGAGATTTGGCTGGGTTTGGTGAAGAAGTGGGTCTTGAGAGTCCGTTTGTAGAGAAGTTTTGGTTTGACAGTCTGATGACATTTGGGGGCGAGTGGGGGAGGTGTCAACCTCAGTGTATCGCTGCCATTGCAGGGGAGGGACAATGCCATGATCTGAGGACGTAGATTTCCTGACTTCCTTGTTGTTGCTGTGGTGGTCGGCTTGTGCGACCCTGTGAGTCACGCAGCTAGCTGATGGTGTTGCAGATGATCCGATACTGCGTCCTAGGATGTCCTCTACGTATGCAGCCGCTATAGCAGCTCCAACTACATCTGATTCAGCCCCATGACGGGTCTCAGAGTCTGCAGATGGCGCTACTACAGTGTAACTATCACTAAGCTTAGTTTACCCTTCTGAATGACATCCGTCCTTTACGTTGCTGTCTTCAGTTTGTGCTGTATTTATAGGTATTACATGCCTTACAGATTCTAGTAATCAGACTACTTCATTTTAACATTTGATGTAGTTTGAAAACTTTAAACTGTGTTTCAAATTTCACAAAGACAATAGTAAAAGAACGGAAAGTTCATTTGCACTGACATCGGAAGGGGAGCGTTTTATCTGACATAAGCCGCGCTAACTAGACTGTCACCACTTTGCCTGATAAACTGTTATTCTATGGAGAAAGAGACAATGAAAGGCAATTATAATAGCAGGCATGAGCCAAGCTATATCAGTGATTTAAACTATTTTACATCTATTTCCTCAATATTAAAGGAAAGTCAGACATTGGCCATCACAATGAAAGGGAAGGACACTTCATTAAGCTGGCTTGGCACTCTGCGATATATAAACATTCCACAGCAGTCTTTATTTGGCCTCATGGGTTGCTATAATCCTAAGTAGTCCAAATAAAATCTTACTGTATATTTTAAAAACATTAAAAACATTTTCCAATTTTTTATTTTTTTTCTGAGACATCTGAAGTATGGGTAAACATAACCTTATAAGGAAATATTCATACTTGAAGTATAGTGTAACTGAATTAAGACTGGTTATGTGTTGGAAAAAATATGTAGAGCCTATTAAAGGCTCTATTTTTTTATTGACAAACAATTGGAAACTAATTTAATGAATGTTTGAATGTTTTAATAAGATAATTTTTTTAGAAACAGGGTTACAAAGATTGGATGATATTGCTGCAGTTACTGCTGCGGAACTGACAACATGGGGTATATGTACTAATATTCGTGTTTGTGCCGATTTTTAGGGAGTTTGATCTCGAATTTTATCGGTCGTATTTTACTGCAACTTTTTGAATCCATCTACGGTCATTTGCTAAGCTGCCGAGTTATCTATTTTCGTTTTTTCCGATGTGATTTGTATTGTCGGGCAGTGTTTTATGGGAGTGATTAGTGAAACACTGCCGGACATAACACAATGAAGTCCGGCCGGATCAGTGAGATCCGTGCAAGGCTTCATTGTGTACAGTATGAGTAGTGTGTAAATAGTTAAAAATGGTTTTTTTTTTTTAAATTGCGTGGAGTCCCCCCTCCTAAGCATAACCAGCCTCGGGCTCTTTGAGCCGGTCCTGGTTGTAAAAATACAGGGTAAAAATTGTGAAGGGTAACCTCATATTTATACAACCAGCACCAGGTTCTGCATCCGGTCCTGGTTCAAAAAATACAGGGGACAAGAGATGTAGAGGTCCCCTCGTATTTTTAAAACCAGCACCGGGCTCCACTAGCCAGAGAGATAATGCCACAGCCGGGGAACACTTTTATATTGGTCCCTGCAGCCGTGGCATTACCCCCCAACTAGTCACCCCTGGCCGGGGTACCTTGGTGGAGTGGAGACCGCGAAAATCAAGGGGTCCCCTCCTCTAGCTACCCAAGGGCCAGGGATGAAGCCAGAGGCTGTCCCCCCCATCCTTGGGCGGTGGATGGGGGGCTAATAGCCTTTGTGTAAAAATAAGAATGTTGTTTTTTTGTTGTTGAAGAACTACAAGTCCCAGCAAGCCTCCCCCGCAAGCTGGTACTTGGAGAACCACAAGTACCAGCATGCGGGGAAATAACGGGCCCGCTGGTACCTGTAGTTCTACAACAACAAAAAATACCCAAAAAACAACACAACACATAAACCGTGACAGTAAAGCTTTATTTTACATACATGCACACTTACACACTCACATACTTACCTATTGTCCCACGAAGCCCCTCGGTCCCCTTGTCCAGTAGAATCCACGGGGTACCTGTCAAATAAAAATTATACTTACAACCAATCCTGTGTAGATCTGTCCTCTTCTTATCCAACGTAATCCACGGACTTGATTAAAAAAAAAAAAACTAAAAACCCGATCCACGCACTTAAAGGGGTTCCATGTTTACACCCCGTGACTTCTGTCACTGAAGGTCGCGTCAGCCAATCAGGAAGCGCCACAAGAGTGACACCAATTAACTTTGCGGTTAACCGCAGACCGCAAAGTTCCCATCATTGAGTAGAATGGAGGAGCGCTCTCCTCATTCTAGCCAGTGCGCTCCTGCTGACTGGCTGTGCGCTCCTAGCCTGTCAATCAGGGGTCCCCACTCCTCCAGGGTACTCCGTCCAGAGGTGACTAGTTGGGGGGGGGGGTAATGCCACAGCCGCAGGGACCAATATAAAGGTGTCCCCCGGCTGTGGCATTATCTCTCTGGCTAGTGGAGCCCGGTGCTGGTTGTATAAATATGGGGGGACCCTACGCAATTTTTTCCCTGTATTTTTACAACCAGGACCGGCTCAAAGAGCCCGAGGCTGGTTATGCTTAGGAGGGGGGACCCCACGCAATTTTTTTTTCTTTGAATTTTAACACTTTCACACTCCTTTACACAGATAAGCATGCACAGATCTCACTGATCTGTGCATGACTATCTGAACACGCCAGGAAAAAGCAGGTCTATTTTAAAACTGCTTTTTTTTTAATGAAGTCTATGCTTTACCGGCAGTGTTTGGCTATTGTCGGTGGTTAGTGTGAATACGAATTCTTAGTAAATTACCGAGTTGTATCAAATAACAGCCATGTTTGACCGATGGTGTATTCATTCGTATTTGTGAACTTCGCCGGGGAAAACAATACGAATAGCCCCAACACTGCCGAGATTTGCGTTTAGTAAATTCCTCAGATGACACTTAGAGAAAAAAAACAAACTCGGACAAAATCGGGACCTTAGTAAATATACCCCCATGTTTCTAAATCTCTCTTAAATTGTGCAACACCCAGAAAATCACCCAGAAAATCAATCAAGGAAAATCTAAGTGGAACACCAACAGTTTAATTCACTAATTACAGAAACTGAGACAGCCGCGTCCATCCTACACACACACATATACTGTATATACATATATATATATATATATATATATATACTGTATGTAGATATCTCTGCAATCACATAATTTGCAGTGAAGATAGCAGCGTATCATGATCTAAGCAACTTTGAACATGGCTTGATAGTAAAGATCTGTCCTCGTTCATTTTTGCTGCAGTTGTGCCAACCAGTCCCAGGTCTCGCAAGACTCTGCTAGAGTCGGACATCTTTTTTGCTGAAAATGTGTCTTAGTCACAACATGATGCGGCTAGGTGGCACAAGGTGACTGTGCTGATTAATTTCTCAATTTATCAAAGATACAAAAAAGACACTTGACGCTAGAAGATTCTCATGTGACCTGATGTGCCAAGAGGGGCTGTTTTGCGCAACTGTAAGAGGACATCTGCCTGTGACACTTGTATATCTGTGTATCTGTATCTGCACACAAAGTGCTACAATGTAGCAGCGGCAGTTTTTTCCAATACAAGTTCCGTTGTGCTCAATATACAGACTCAGTCACACACAATATACAAGTGCCATATATCAAATCACTCAGCACAGTCAACTGGTGTGTCCGAGTTGCATCATGTTGCGACTAAGAGAATATTTTTGGCAAAATAAGACACCCAATGCAAGCAGAGTTGCACCAGGAACCTCAGGATTTTAATTACCTACCGGTAAATCCTTTTCTCGTAGTCCGTAGAGGATGCTGGGGTCCACATTAGTACCATAGGAGTATAGATGGGTCCACTAGGAGCCACTGGCACGTTAAGAGTTTGAGAGTGTGGGCTGGCTCCTCCCTCTATGCCCCTCCTACCAGTCTAGAAACTGTGCCCGAGGAGACAGACAACTTCGAGAGAAGGATTTTACACAGAGAGTGGGGAGATTCACACCAGCTCACACATACAAGGCAAACCAAGCCAACTAGCTTGAAACATCAGCAACGGCTGAACAATATTACTTAACCAAGTAACAAAACAGTACTAAACCAAGAGCCAAGCATTACTGAACAAAGTAACCACTGCGGGCGCTCTACGGCCTCGAGAAAAGGATTTACCGGTAGGTAACCAAAATCCTATTTTCTCTTACGTCCTAAAGCAGGGCTGGCCAAACCAGTCCTCGAGATCTACCAACAGTTCATGTTTTCCAGGCCTCCTGGACATCTGTAGAATTGTCAGTTAGGAATGAATGCAGCACACCTTAATTAGTAATGACTACACCTGTGGACTAGCTAGGTGGTCTGGAAAATGTGAGCTGTTGGTAGATCTCGAGGACTGGTTTGGCCAGCCCTGTCCTAGAGGATGCTGGAGTCCACATTAGTACCATGGGGATGTAACAAAGCTCCCAGAACGGGAGGGAGAGCGCGGAGGCTCCTGCAGAACTGATTGACCAAACTTCAGGTCCTCAGTGGCCAAGATATCGAACTTGTAGAACTTTGCAAACGTGTTCGACCCCAACCAAGTAGCCGCTCGGCAAATCTGTAAAGCCGAGACACCCCGGGCAGCCGCCCAGGAAAAACCCACCTTACGAGTAGAGTGGGCCTTAACAGACGTAGGACACGGCAATCCTGCTGTAGAATACGCATGCTGGATAGTGAACCTGATCCAGCGAGAGATCGTCTGCTTAGAAGCAGGACACCCAAGTTTCTTGGGATCATACAGAACAGAGAGTCCGATTTTCTGTGACAAGCAGTCCTCTTCACATAAATCTTCAGAGCCCTTACAACATACAAGGACGTTGATGAAATTGAGGAGTCAGTAGCAACTGGCACCACAATAGGTTGGTTGATATGAAATGCCGACACAACCTTCGGAAGGAACTGCTGACGTGTCCGGAGCTCAGCTCTATCTTCATGGAAGATCAAGTAGTGGCTCTTACAAGACAAAGCTCCCAACTCCGACACACGTCTAGCAGAAGCTAAGGCCAACAAAGTGACAGCCTTCCACGTGATAAACTTGACCTCAACCTCCTGTAAAGGCTTGAACCAATATGATTGGAGGAACTGCAACACCACGTTAAGATCCCAGGACGCCATAGGTGGCACAAAGGGAGGCTGGATGTGCAGAACTCCTTTCAAGAAAGTCTGAACCTCAGGGAGAGAAGCCAATTGTTTCTGGAAGAAAATGGATAGGGTCGAAATCTAGACCTTTACGGATCCCAACCTCAGGCCCATATCCACACCTGCTTGCAGGAAGAGGAGAAACCGTCCCAGTTGAAACTCCACCGTAGGAAGCTTCTTGGACTCACACCAAGAGACATATTTTTTCCAAATACGATGGTAATGTTTAGACATTACTCCTTTCCTAGCCTGTATCAGGGTAGGAATAACCTTGTTCGGAATGCACTTCCGAGCTAATATATAGCGTTCAACCTCCATGACGTCAAACGTAGCCGAGGTAAGTCTTGATAAGCAAATGACACCAGCTGCAGCAGGTCCTCCCGAAGAGGAAGAGGCCTCGGCTCTTCTAGCAGTAGATCCAGAAGATCCGCGTACCAAGCCCTTCTTGGCCAGTCCGGAGCAATGAGGATTGCATGAACTCTTGTTCTCCTTATGAGTTTTAGAACTCTTGGAATGAGTGGAAGTGGAGGAAACACGTACACCGACTGGAACACCCATGGAGTCACTAGGGCGTCCACCGCCACAGCTTGTGGGTCCCTCGACCTGTAACAATACCGCCGAAGCTTCCTGTTGAGACGAGAGGCCATCATGTCTATTTGAGGTACACCCCAAAGATCTGTTACCTCCGTGAACACCTCTGGATGGAGTCCCCACTCTCCTGGATGGAGATCTTGTCTGCTGAGGAAGTCTGTATCCCAGTTGTCTACTCCTGGAATGAAGATTGCTGACAACGTCAACGCAAGTTTTTCTGTCCAGAGGATTTTTTTATCTCTGACATTGCAGTTCTGCTCTTCGTTCCGCCCTGTCGGTTTATGTAAGCCACCGACTTTACATTGTCTGACTGCACCTGAATGGCTCGATCTCGCAGAAGATGGGCCGCTTGGAGAAGACCGTAGTCCTTGGAAGGTTACCCCCTGAGTGACTGCGCCCCAGCCCCGGAGACTCGCATCCGTGGTTAGAAGGATCCAGTCCTGAATCCAGAACCTGCGGCCCTCCAGAAGGTGAGGTAGTTGTAGCCAACAGAGGAGTGAAATCCTGGCTTTCGGCAACAGACGTATTCTCTGACGCATGTGTAGATGAGATTCCGACCACTTGTCCAGGCTTCCGTACTGTAGAGCCTCGTAGCCTCGTAAGAGGCCACCATCTTCCCCAGAAGGCGAATGCACTGATGAACCGAAACCCGGGCTGGCTTCGAGGATCATTCCCAGAAAAGACAACCTCCTGGTCGGCTCCAAATTTGATTTTGGAAGGTTCAGGATACAACCGTGTTCCCTGAGATGAGTCGTGAGAACAATGGACTGCAACAACTTCTGAAATAGATAGTGACTGTCTAACAGTGCAAATCTGAGATAAGCCTGGTGCGGCAGCCAAATCAGAATGTGGAGGTACGCATCCTTGATGTCCAGGGATAATAGAAACTCTCCCTCCTCCAGACCTGAAATCACTGCTCTGAGAGACTCCATTCTGAATTTGAACACCCTCACGTAAGGGTTCAATGATTTCAAGTTCAAAATTGGTCTGACCGAACCATCCGGTTTCGGTACCACGAAAAGGTTTGAATAATAACCCTTGTTTTACATATGAGGTGGAACTGGGACAATGATCTGTGACTTTTCCAATTTTAGGATAGCTTCCTGTAGGATAGCCCTGTCTGTCAGCAAAGCTGGCAAGCCTGATTTGAAGAGTGAGGCGGGAGTTCTTGAAACTCCAGTCTGTACCCATGGGACACAATATCCTGTACCCAGGGATCCAGGCCGGACGACATCCAGGCGAGGCTGAAACGTCTGAGTCTCGCACCCACCAGCCCGTCCTCCAGGCTTTGAGGTCCACCGTCATGCTGAGGATTTCGAGGAACCAGAAGCAGGTCTCTGGTCCTGGGAGCCTGCGGGTGCAGGCTTTTTGGATTTTGCCCGACCACCTCTAAAGAAAGTGGTAGAAGGCTTGGGCTTTTTTTGTCTTAGCGGTCTGAAAGGACTGCTGCACAGCTGAAGAAAACGGTTTCTTCGTAGAAGGAGTAGCAGAGGGAAGGAAAGGTGACTTACCCGCGGTTGCCGTGGAAATCCACGCATCCAACGCTTCTCCAAATAGAGCCTGACTTGTGTAGGGTAGGTTCTCCATACTTCTCCTGGATTCCGTGTCTGCAGATCATTGGCATAGCCAGAGTCCCCTTCGAGCTGATACCGACATGGAGGATATCCGTGCAGTCAGCGTACCCAGGGCTTTCATGGATTCCACCATGAACCCCGCAGAATCCTGTATGTTACGTAAAAACAATTCAATATCACTACTATCCATTGCATCCAAATCCTCTAGTAATGTGCCACCACTTTACTATGGCTTTAGAAATCCGTGCACAGGCAATAGTGGGCATTAAGGCCACTCCTGAAGCAGTGTATATGGATTTGAGCGTAGTGTCAATCTTACGACCAGCCGGTTCTTTCAACGTGGAAGAACCAGGGACAGGTAAAACCTCCTTTTTAGACAGATGTGTCGCCAATTGGTGGGTTTTCCCATTTTTTCCTATCTTCCTCAGGGAAGGGAAAAGCAAAGCAACCAGAACTCTTTTTGGGATCTGGAATTTTTTCTCCTGGTTTCTCCAGGATTTTTAAAATATAGCGCTTAATTCTTTAGATGCGGGAAAGGTTAGCGGGCTTTCTTATTATCAGTAAAGTAAACCTCCTCAATCTGCTCAGGTGTAGTGTCATTAATGTTTAACACATCTCTAATGCCCTTATCATGAGCTGCACCCCCCTCTGCAAAGGATGCCGCCCCCCTCAGCAAGTCCCCATCACCGTCTGAAGTATCAGAATCGGTATCCGTGTCATCTTGCATAATTAGGGCAAGTGCACGGTTCTGTGGAAACAAGCTAGGGGATTTTGCAGGAATAGGGACAGAGCCTGACCAAACTGCCCTAGACTTCTTCAACACCTCAGTATTAGCTTCAACAATAGGGATCTGAGACAAAGCTTTACAATCCTGTGTACATGGAATGGATTCCTCCTGAGAGGAAACATCGTCTGCAGCATATGACACAGAGTCCCTAGACATGGCTATGTGAGATAGTAAACACCCACACACATAGGGAAATGTCAGACACAGTTTCCCCCCAAGCATGCTACAGAGAGACATAGAGATTGGAGTCAACCCACACACAGCGCTTTTTAAGGTAGAACTAATGACACTACCAGCGCTGTCTGTGTACCTTAATAGACTACACAGACTTTACACAGCCTTCCCCTCCCTTCTACAACCCCCTGGTACCGTACAAGATAGCTGGAGTTGACTTGGAGGGACAGCTTTCCTTGTCAGCGCTTCTGCAGGCAGGAAGATGGTGCTGAATGCTGCTGGGTCCGCTCTGAGGAGAAGCTCTGCCCCCTTTCATGCCGCTGCTTCCCGCTCTCCTGTAGTTTATACTGGCCTGAGGAATTGTGCTGGCAGCGATCCTGGGACCCTGACAGGCTTGTTGGACAGTGTAGGGTGTAGGCGCTGGCTCAGGGCGCCCCTCACAGCGCTGCACCATGTACCGCTGAGCCCCGGAGCACAGTTAGTACTGCGCTCCCTACCTTGTTGTCTCCACCTTCACACCGGCTCCCCGCTTGCCTAAACTCGAAAAAAAAAAAACCTAATAGAAATCCTATGGAGCTCCACTAGCTGTGACCGGCTCCTACGGGCACATTTTCTAAACTGAGTCTGGTAGGAGGGGCATAGAGGGAGGAGCCAGCCCACACTCTCAAACTCTTAAAGTGCAAGTGGCTCCTAGTGGACCCGTCTATACCCCATGGTACTAATGTGGACCCCAGCATCCTCTAGGACGTAAGAGAAAATTCGGTATTAGAACAGTGCAATTTTCCCTTTCTTCTATTGGGTACAGGAGCCAACAGTCAACTCGAGTCCCATTGCTGACCCAAAGGCACAAGGCTCTGTGCATCGCCTGCTCTTGTAAACAATGCCACTGGATGCAAGGTCACTGGAAAGACACATTATCACAGTGACTGAAGTGTGTCCCACCTAATAGCCGCTGTGTATAGATTGTATACAAGTAAGGGCACGCTGCTAAACACACCAAAACTCAGTATTGTTTATGTCCAAGAGAGCGCCATATACAACAGCGAGACTTTATTTCACTGACAGGAGTGATTTAAGCCTAATAGCTGCAACTGAGAAACATCAGCACAGCAGTGTTTATTTAAAGGCAGAGACGCATTAAAGTGAAACCTGCAGACTTTATCGCAATAATAGTTGTGCCAGAAATATGCAGACACTGCGTTACATGTTAATATTGTACTGCATCTGAATTGCTATCTAGGTGCATTAAGAAATAAACTTTCTTTTCGGCAGTTATCACAGTTAAAGGAAAAACAAGTTCAGGATTAAAGCAAAACAAGTATCTTACCAGGGTGATGTAGGACGGGTGTTAGGGGTGTAGTATGACTGGCCAGCTGTCGGGGTCCGGCAACCTTGTCAAACGCAAAAGAGCCCCTTGTGGGCAAGGTGGCGCGCTACGCTATTTATTCTCCCTCCAGGGGTGTCGTGGACACCCCAAGAGGGAGAATAGTTGTCGGTATCCCGACGAGCAGAGTCCCGGTGCCGGCATGCTGAGCGCCAGGATCCCAACAGCCGGTATATCGAGTGCCACCCGTTAGGACAGCTGAAAAGAAAACAAAGACCCGGGTTCAACTGTCCCAGCCAGTGCACCAATGAAGGAGTGCCCATAAATAGTTTTTGTGGATTTTATGATATTTATCATATTAAGAGAATAAATTAAGTTCTCTTCAGTAATTCCTGTTAGTGGGTGAGTAACTGGGTTAATGTAATTGTGTGACTGGAACTGTGCTTTCTGGTAAAAAGATTACGACTTGTTCAGGAGATAGGTAAGGGAATTAAGGGTTGGGAAAATAAAGTAGTACTTGACAATAGTGTAAGAGTTCATTACTAATTTAGAGATTATAAAAGTGAGGTCTGGTATTGTTAATCAGGATTAATGGTAGTAACTGATATGTGTTGTTATAGTGTGTCAGTGACATTGTTTGGGGAGTGTTGAGGTGATTCATAATTGTACTCCGCATTGACACTGTATTTGTGTTATATAAATAGTGAATGTCTAGGTGGAAAGCTAGGAATGTCAGGCTAAAGCTTTTCAGAGCAGCAACTGTAAACTTTAACCAATGCTATAAACACACAACATCAACTGGCTTTGAACACTCCCCCCCCCATAGAAGATAGTTTATAATGTCTCTATGTCACAAAATGTTACTTCATTCAGTGCTATAATCACATTGTAGTACTGTGTACATAACAACTCTTCAGGCAAT
Source organism: Pseudophryne corroboree (assembly GCF_028390025.1). NCBI lineage: Eukaryota > Metazoa > Chordata > Amphibia > Anura > Myobatrachidae > Pseudophryne > Pseudophryne corroboree. The sequence goes on from NC_086444.1 coordinate 969,132,394, forward strand.
TACATTTGATCTGTCTGCAACTTTAGTAGTTATTAATTACCTTGCTCCTTAGGACAAATACTGTGTTGATATGAGACAGGATCCCATGGAAGCTAATGTCAATATGTGGTCGTACCAAAGAGAACACTGACAGCAGGTTACAATTTCCAGGCTGGAGCTGTAAAATTGTTGAGAAAAAAATATTGATAATGATTACATATGTTTTAGCTAACAATTGGGATATGGTATTGTAATGTCACTAAATCAGGTAATTGCGACTGGATGTAGTATGAAAATTATTACAATATGATGCTGTTAACTATCATTGCAATTGATTATCTATAAAAGAGATCATTCAGAAATAGTGAGACTTACATTGGGGAGCACATTAACTTATGGGTAGCTGTGTATATTTTATGGGTCCGAGAGAACAGAGATGTACAACTGTGCAAAATAAAGTAAAAAATGGAGAGGACTGCTCACCTCCAAAAATGACATGCTTGTTTTACCCTCATTTACCTTACATATACTGTAGCTCCTTGTGCAGATTCTTGTAGTGCCATATTGGAGGATACTGGGGAGCATCAAGGTGAGTTGTCTCTCAATTTAGAAACACATGGATATATGACCCCAAGTTGGGCTATTATTATGTAGTGTAGGACCACCTGAGCGGTGCCTTATCGCAGCAGATGGCTTAGCATATATTTGCAAATGTGTATAACTGAGTCCCATGCATTTTATTATTTGGTAAGGTGTATGTCTCTTATGCAGGCATATTGCAGAGTGTTGGGGAAATGGAATACGTATGTTTTCCCAGCGGATGGGATGCCGGCGGTCATATGCCAGCATCCTGAAACAGAGAATCCCTTCCTCCTCTACCCCCCCCCCCCCCCCGAGTGCTTTACGCAGCCTAACCCTAACTCCACCCACCCAGAGCCGGCCATAGGCATATGCAAACTAGGCAACTGCCTAGGGCATTTGATATGCCTAGGGGCATCAGCAGCTTCTGCTGATTAAAATGATATGCGGCATGCCTATATTCTGTATATTCTGTGTGTAGCATTTCATACGCAGATGCAGCGACAGTCTTACACATTATATAGGCATGCTGCATATCATTTTAATCAGCAGAAGCTGCTTGTGCATCCTAGCCACATAGCAATGCAAATAAGATGCATTTTCATAAAAAAGGTGCCGACGTTAGCATTGAGGCAAGATTTATGAGGACACATCTGTATCCAAGCAGAGGCAGAGGTCACAGTGTTAGTGGCAGTGTGAGTGCTGTGTGCATGTTAGTGGGTTGGTTGTGCAGTAGTGTTCGGAATATGTGTAAGGAGCATTATGTGTGTCATGTAAAAATGCATTAATAATGTGCAACATATGTGTAAGGGGCACTATGTGTGTCATTATGTGTATAAGGGCATTAATAATGTGCGGCATATGTGTAACAGGGTACTACTGTATGTGTGTCATTATGTGTAAAGGGGCACTAATAATGTGCAGCAAATGTGTAGGTGGCACTTTGTGTGTCATTATGTGTATAAGGGCATTAATAATGTGCTGCATATGTGTAAGAGACATTATGTGTAAAAGGGCATTAATAAAGGTTGTCATAATGTGTAAGGTGCATTATGTTTATAAGGACATTAATAAGGTGTCTCATATGTGTAAGGGGCTTTACTGTGTGGAATTATGTGTATAAATGTATTACTAATGTGTGGCATTATGTGTATAAGGTGCTCTACTATGTGGCGTTGCGTATAGAGAGGGCACTACTGTGTCATCTAATGTGAATAAAGAGCAATAGGGTGTGGTGTAATGTGAATAAGGAGCAATTCAGTGTGATGTAATGTGAATAAGGGGCTCTACTGTGAGGAGTAACGTTTATAAGGTAAAGTGATACTACTGTGGGATGTAATATGAATTATGTACACTATTGCATGATCAAATGTGAATAAAGTTGCAGTACTGTGTGGTGTAATTGGAATTGGGGTTACTATTGTGTGGCCATGCCCCTTGCCAGCAAAAACACACCCCTTTTTGGGCTGTGCGCCAAATCTGCGAGCTGTTCCTATTTAAAGTATAGGGGGTACAAACACCAAAATAAGGACTGCTATGGGTGAGGGGTGGTGGTGCTGGGAAAGAGGTGCAAGGTCAGAGGCGGAACCAGCAGTGGTGCTAGGGGGCACCAGCCAAAATCTTGCCTAGGGCATCATATTGGTTAGGGCCGGCTCTGCACCCACCCTCCCCGGCAGTCTAACTCTAACCCTCCCCAGTGATGCCTAAAGCTAACCCCCCTTCTCACAGTCTAAACCTAGCCCTCCCTCTCCTGCAGTTCCCACAGCCTAACCCTTACCCTCCCCGGAGTGCCTAACCCCCCCCCCCCCCCCCCTTCCTGCAGTCTAACCCTATCCCTTCCTTCCCTGCAGCCTAACGCTAACACTCCCCACGCAGCCTAAACCTAACAACTCCTCCCTCCCCCAGCTCACCAATGCGGACTTCAGGCAGAGATAATTCGGGATAACAACTCCTCCCTCCCCCAGCTCACCAATGCAGACTTCAGGCGGAGATAATTCGGGATTCCAGCATTCAGAATCCAGGCGCCGGCATTTAGATCCATTTTGGGATGCCGGCGTCGCCATTGCGAGCAGTGTCGGGGTACCAACATTGGTATCCCGACTGACGGGATGCCAAACGCCTGTATCCTGAACGGATCCCGGGGAAATGTGTCTTGTTTTTCTTGTCTAGAGTAAGTCCTCCCTTACACACACCTGTGATGGGCCAATAAATTCTTTATGAACAACTTCCATTCTGTGTATCATAACACTCCAAATAATAAGGAGACACTGGGGCTGTGACAAAGAGTTTAACAGTGGTTAAAATGCACAGATGTGGCAAGGAACAAGCCATCTTTTAATGTTGGCCATTTCTTTGCCCATCGCTTTTCCCATGCGTAATATCAGTGTCACACACCAAACAATTAGTACCATGCAATACCATGGCTAACTGAATATATGTAAATACAGTAATAAAGTTGTGTTAGAACCAGTTTACGTTAAATAATAGATGCTGGCAACAATAAATAAAATTCATTTTGAACTAATGAATCGGCAGCATCTGTGATCTATGTAGAGCTAGCTGTCAGTCATTTCCAGAAAAAAACACTGAATTGCGAGTGACTGACAGCTGCCATTGCTCAAGCCATAGATGCTGCAAGGTGTAATAAGAACTAGAATAATGTATCCTGACCCATGAGACTAAGAATACTGAAGACGGCCCCGAGCTATAGAGCTAGCACTGGTTTTCTATTTAAGACCAGAGATATTGGGGAGACCAGGCCCAGGCCATTAGTGCATAGCTGGTGCCTCTATAGAGGTGCATACAAATAACATAATGCCCCCTCACCCTCCCAGAGTCTGACAGCCTCAGCATCTGTGCTATTATTTACTACTGTGGTGTAATGGGCAGGATTTAAGAATGAAGCAGTTAAGATTATTGAATATATACCGAGTGCCTACAGTATTAAATGCATACGAATCTAGAAGTACAGATGGAACGTTAAGGATTTTTCTTGATATTTTTACCCATGATATGGTGTTACCCCAATTGATTGTCTTTTTTAGTAAAGCATATGGCAGAGAAAAAAGAAGTGTTATAGTAGAATTACCATTGTACACACTCTTTCTGTACACAGGGTTCCACAGGGAAACATCATGGCTTTTCTGCAAAGAGCCTTGGACTTAGATCTTCGTCTGGTCTCCCTCAAGGTGCACATATCTGCCTTGTCGGTATGGTTTCAGTGCAAGATTGCCTTTATTCCTGACGTACACAGGTTTACTCATGCTGTTTAACGTATTCAGACTCCCTATGTCCCCCCAGTGGCTCCATTTGACATGTCTATTGTACTGAAAGCCCTTCAAGAGCATCCATTCGAACCTCTTGAATCGGTGGACCTCAAGTGGCTCACGGCCAAGGCTCTGTTCTGGATCCAGAGGCACCAACAGGTAAAGCTTTAGCTGTCCCAGGATGCATAGGGACCTCCTCTATAACCCAGTCTCCAGGCACTGAGAGCTCAGTTTTGATAACCAGTCCAATGCAGGAGCAGGCAAGATAGAAGGCAGATGTTAGTCACATAAGAACACATTCTCACGACAGGAGAAGGTACCAGTTGCTAATGCCATACAAACCCAAAGAAGCTAGGTGTGTCAGGGTGGGCGCCCTGTGGAACCCTGTGTACTTCGAAGAAACAGTGTAACAATGGTAAGTCTACCATAACACTTCTTTTCTGCAGCAGGGTACACAGGTTTCCACAGGGAAACATTGGGGATGTCCTAAAGCAGTTCCCTTAAGGGAGGGGACGCGCCTGAGCGTATGTGAGAATCCGGCGTCCAAAGCATCCTGGAAGGCGAAGGTATCAAAGGCATTGAACCTAAGAAGCGTGTTCATAGAGGACCACGTAGCTGCCTTGCACAATTGTTCTTCGAAGCTGGAAGACCAGCTTGCTCACAAGTATGTGCAATCACCATTCTAATCCATCTGGCCAAGGTTTGCTTGTTCGCAGGCCAGCCATGTTTGTGGAAACCAAACTGGACAAAGAAGGTATCCGAATGCCTAATGGAAGCAGTACTGTCCACATAGACATGGAGACCCCTTACCACATCCAAAGAACGTTCATTGGTTGACAAGTCCAAAGAGCTAAAGTCCAGGACCACAATATCTTGGTTAAGGTGAAAGGATGACACCATCTTACGTAAATAACTGGGCCGATTTTGTAGAACCGCCCTGTCACGATGAAAAATCAGAAAGGGTGGACGACAGAAAAGAGCACCTAAGTCCGACACCTGTCTTGCAGAAGCAATAGCCAGCAAGAACAGGACCTTGTCCGTGAGCCATTTGAGGTCCACCGATTCAAGAGGTTCAAATGGATGCTCTTGAAGGGCTTTCAATAGACATGTCCCATGGAGCCACTGGAGGGGACATAGGGAGACTGAATACGTAAAACACCCTGAGTAAATGTGTGTACACTGGGAATAGAGGCAATCTTGTTCTGAAACCATACCGACAAGGTAGATATGTGCACCTTGAGGGAGGCCAGACGAAGACCTAAGTCCAAGACTCTTTGCAGGAAAGCCCCAATGTTTCCCTGTGGAAACCAGTGTACCCTGCTGCAGAAAGTATATTGTTTCTTGTTCTCTAAGCTATGACAGGTATCACATTTAACTCATAGAGAAACAAATAAAATATGGAATGTTTATATTGCATTATCACTGTTACCTGTGGCAGGACCCTGTAGATAGCATTTCCACACTGTGTAACAACAAGGTCTCTATCAAACATTATATGGAAAGGGAAGGCTTTGCAGAAAGTATAGGGACTTATGCGGGACTCTTGTGTCCCATTTTCCTCAAATCTGTCCAGATCCTCATAGAAATCTTCCTCCTTGGAGTCCTTTTCTTCTATCAAGAACTGTGTATGGTCACATTCCTCGTTTCTTTGTTGAATGACCTAAACAAACAAAACAGGGCGCTAAGAATGAGCAAAGAAATATTTTATTTTCTGTTGTGTGAAATCTACGATATGGCTTCCACTGGTAATTGGCGTGCGGTGGGGTGAGGCCCCGATCACCAGCTACCAATAAGGGTTATGATGGTCTATTAAGATCCTTTGGATAAGTCTGGAACTATTGTAAATTAATAGGTGGCAAGCTATTCTCAATAATTGCAGGAGGTTGTGCAATCATCAAAGAGGCAAACACTGTGGATACTTGCAGGTTACTTAAAATACATTGGGGTAAATTTACTAAGCTCCCGATTTTGACCGAGATGCCGTTTTTTCATCAAAGTGTCATCTCGGTAATTTACTAAACACTAATCACGGCAGAGATGAGGGCATTCGTAATTTTTTGCAAGTCCAAGTAAAAAATTACGAATGAATACACCATCGGTCAAAACGCGGCTGTTTAAGTATGAATCTCGGTCATTTACTAAGAAGTGCAAAGCAAAAAAAAAACAAACACTGCCGTGAAAAATTACAACTCGTAAAAAAGTGCTAAAAAAAAACAGACCTTATTTTTTTTCCCGTGATTAGATAGGCATGCACGGATCCATGAGATCCGTGCATGTATATCAGTGGGAAGGGGTGGGAAAGTGCTTATTTTTTCAAAAAAAATTGCGTGGGGTCCCCCCTCCTAAGCATAACCAGCCTCGGGCTCTTTGAGCCGATCCTGGTTGCAAAAATATGGGGTAAAAAATGACAGGGGTTCCCCCATATTTAAGCAACCAGCATCGGGCTCTGCGCCTGGTCCTGGTCCCAAAAATACGGGGGACAAAAAGAGTAGGGGTCCCCCGTATTTTTAAAACCAGCACCGGGCTCCACTAGCTGGACAGATAATGCCACAGCCGGGGGTCACTTTTATATAGTGCCCTGCGGCCGTGGCATCAAAAATCCAACTAGTCACTCCTGGCCGGGGTACCCTGGGGGAGTGGGGACCCCTTCAATCAAGGGGTCCCAGCCACCCAAGGGCCAGGGGTGAAGCCCGAGGCTGTCCCCCCCCATCCAATGGGCTGCGGATGGGGGGGCTGATAGCCTTTGTTGTAAAAGAAAAGATATTGTTTTTAGTAGCAGTACTACAAGTCCCAGCAAGCCTCCCCCGCATGCTGGTACTTGGAGAACCACAAGTACCAGCATGCGGCGGAAAAACTGGCCCGCTGGTACCTGTAGTACTACTACTAAAAAAATACCCAAAAAAAGACAAGACACACACACCGTGAAAGTATAATTTTATTACATACATACACACATACATACATACTTACCTTAAGTTCCCACGCAGGTCGGTCCTCTTCTCCAGTAGAATCCAAGGGGTACCTGTTGAAGAAATTATACTCACGAGAACTTTCTGCCCTGCGGTTGACCTAAAGTGACGTCACCGCTGAGCAGAAAGTTCCCAGCATTGGTTACAATGTAGCGCATAGGCGCTACATTGTAACACTGCCGTGTGCTGCCTGTCAGTGAGGACAGGAGCACACAGCTGATCAGGAGAGTGCTACAACGTGGCGCTCCCTGATTGGCTGAAGAAACCCACTTAGACAGAAGTCAAAGTGGGTTTCTGGCATTCGTGGAAAGGTGACCCATGTGCAAACATGGGTCCCCTTTCAGTTCGTGGTCGGGACACCGTTTTGTTATTTTTTTCAAGTACGTGGATTACCCCTGGATTTCCCGAGGAGCCTGGACCCCTGGATCTCGTGAGTATAATTTCTTCAACAGGTACCCCTTGGATTCTACTGGAGAAGAGGACCGACCTGCGTGGGAACTTAAGGTAAGTATGTATGTATGTGTGTATGTATGTAATAAAATTATACTTTCACGGTGTGTGTGTCTTGTCTTTTTTTGGGTATTTTTTTAGTAATAGTACTACAGGTACCAGCGGGCCAGTTTTTCCGCCGCATGCTGGTACTTGTGGTTCTTCAAGTACCAGCATGCGGGGGAGGCTTGCTGGGACTTGTAGTACTGCTACTAAAAACAATATCTTTTCTTTTACAACAAAGGCTATCAGCCCCCCCATCCGCAGCCCATTGGATGGGGGGGGACAGCCTCGGGCTTCACCCCTGGCCCTTGGGTGGCTGGGGGAGGGACCCCTTGATTGAAGGGGTCCCCACTCCCCCAGGGTACCCCGGCCAGGGGTGACTAGTTGGATTTTTGATGCCACGGCCACAGGGCACTATATAAAAGTGACCCCCGGCTGTGGCATTATCTGTCCAGCTAGTGGAGCCCGGTGCTGGTTTTAAAAATACGGGGGACCCCTACTCTTTTTGTCCCCCGTATTTTTGGGACCAGGACCAGGCGCAGAGCCCGATGCTGGTTGCTTAAATATGGGGGAACCCCTGTCATTTTTTCCCCCATATTTTTGCAACCAGGATCGGCTCAAAGAGCCCGAGGCTGGTTATGCTTAGGAGGGGGGACCCCACGCATTTTTTTTTATTATTTTACAGTGTTTAATTAAAAAAAAAAAAAAAAACCCCAGCACGGATCACACAGATCCGGCCGAGATTGATTGTAAAAAAAGTCGGCAGTGTTTTGCTAATCACTGCCGTAAAAATATAAAAAAAAACACGAATGACATCGACATCGGAAGAAAAGAAAAACCCGAATACGACAGCTTAGTAAATTAGTCGTAATAAATTCAAAAAGTTGCAGTTTTACACTTTCGATGTCATTCGTGATTGAACTTTGACCTTTTTCGGAAAATTACGAATGTTAGTAAATTTACCCCATTGTATCCATTTTTAGTAAGTGGGACTGTATCCATTACCTACTACTGTGTCAAATTTAGTTATCATCAAAGGAACTATTTTGCTTTTTATGGTGTTTTTATGTCCATGTGTTATAGATGTGACTCCTAAAGGAGAGTTTATATAAATTGGTATTATTGAATTTATGTGATTTTATATTACTGTGCTTTTTGTGCTTAATATTAATTGTTTGAATAAAAACCCTCTGATATTGGGACAGCGCTTTCAATTTTGTTTATTTTTATTGTACCTGCCCTCCTCATTAAAGCTACATAGGAAAATATAGACTCAGAAAGGGACCCTTAGAAACATGGAAAATATAAGTCCTTCAAGGCAATAGCTGTTTTATGATGTCATGTGTTTTAATTGTGAAAATTGCTGTGTTTACAGGCACGGCATGCACTAGCACAACAATAGTCTGATAGGTGGGACTAGGTGAATACTGTAAGATATTGGGGGTGATTCAGACCTGATCGCTGCTGTGCGTTTTCGTGGTAACTGACCGTTTATTGGGAGTGTCAGGGAAAATGCAGGCGTGTCCAAGCGTTTTCAGGGAGGGTGTGTGACGTCAGCCCCGATCAGCCTGTTCTCATCGCACTGTAGGAGTAGGTCCTGGGCAGCGCAGAGACTGCACAAAGTGGATTTTTGCAGCTCGGGGGACACATGGAATCGCACACTTGCACAGCGAATTTACACTCCCCCTGGGGGTGGCGACTATCTGAACGCAGGACAGCAAAGGTCTGAATCACCCCCCTCATGCACCTTGTACTGCAACATTTATATTTTGTGTTGCGAGATGAGATATATAATAAGTTTCAAGAGTGTTCTATGTTATCAAGTAGCTGCAGATCCTCTTTTCTCATGCAAGATTGACTACATTTTAAGAATACAAATTTGTTATGTGCACAAAGCCCAGTGTAATAAACACAATTAAGTAGAAAAATGATGAAAATGAAATAAAGACTTGGGGCTGGATGTAATGCAGTGCAAGACGACCGGAGCTCAGAGATTCCGGCCAAAATCGTACGTTTTTTTTTAAATCGGCAATCATTTACAACAACACCAGGTTGAGCTCCGGCCATCTCACACTACATCACATCCGGCCCCTGATGTCTCCTTTTTCCTGCATTACGTAGACATGAATGGGGATACATCTGAATATGGACCCTGGTATACAGGCAACATTAGGTCGACAAGTGTGTAACTCTTTAGCATTTTACACGTCCCGGCAGTATAACTGTAATCATGATGGTAAATCATTTTGCTTCCTCCTATGTAAACTATATAAAGAGTGATGGCATTTAGGAGTGCAGGTACTGGTAGGGAAGGGAATACAGTATGTTTGTAGGCTGGGTTGGTGTGGGACAGATCTCCGGTGGCAAATGTGGCAGAAATCCCACTAGCTGACCTATTGGGGCTAGTGCAGACTGAACACTACAGGCCAGAAATAAGTACACGTTGCTGATGATGATGAGTTGTCATGAACTAGGCGCATATGTATCTGGAGATGTGTATGGCTAAGCTTATGGGGTAGGAGTAGTATCAAGGTGGGTGCAAATGTCTAAACAAATTGTGTTTAGACATTTGCACCCACCTTGATACTACTCCTACCCCATTTTAATAAAATCTTATGGCATGTTATGAAGAAATTCTGTAGAGTAGAAACGAGCAGGCACTCACCTTCATATCTATTTCTGTTCCATGAATCTGCTGTGCCACGGTTTTAATAATTCCAATAACAATATCTTGCAGTCCTTCTCTCTCTGAGTAGTAGTGTAAGATAAGGCCTTTCCCCTTCTCGGCATCAGTGCACCTAAATGACGGAGCACGCATACCGGGATATATAGTACCCAGGTGGTCATGCAGGGCATCCAGGTTCTTAAAATATTAAGCAAATCATAAACATTTATTTAATCAACACATACTCATTAGTGATATAAGGCATAACATAAACAATGGGCAGCATGTAAAAATCATTTAGCATAATGACTCAAACAGTATTTGCATGTGCATTGTAGGCAAATGAAATGTCTTCTTAGTTATAGTCTAACAGACACAATAACAATGGCACAAAATTTAAGAAGGTGCATATTTTAAAAGATATTGGGCCTGATTCAGAGAGTGATGCTGTTGCGCTTTCTGTGGCACCTTTTATTGGAGTTGCAATAATATGCAGATGCTCGTTTCAGCATTCTGATTGGGTGCTAGCGTGTGCCTGAGTGTGCAAGCCCTTAGGTGCCCATTTTCTGAACCCCTGCAAGCTGTTGCACCACTAGTGATTCTACACAGTCCATCCTCAGGGCACTATTGCATCCACCATCGATGCATCATCGTGTCCCCCCAGCGAGGCACCATCGCATCCACCATTAATTGTGTCTTAGAATGCAGCCCACTTGCAGTGACACGTCAGTGGCACTCCCATTACATACATGGAGGATTCTTTGCCCAATCTTCAGGTCACATCCCAGACACCGCCCAGTAACGCACATCACTTTGCCTCTCTGGTTATGTTACCAGCTCTCCTGTACATTAGTAGCACATTTGTGCGTATACTCAGAGTAATGCATGTGCCATAGGGTTTCAAGAATACTTAGCGCCAGCGCAATAATAAATAATGGCTCAACTGCGCAAGCATCGCCATTGTCTGTGTTTTGTGTCCACCTCTGAATCAGGCCCACAGCTACAAAAAGGTGAGCAGGACATAAGGATCATGTTGCGACACGTATTGCTATATAAAGGCGCGGGGTCAGAATGGGCTGGAGACAGGCGCTCAACTGCACCATTGTTAAAGTACATTTTGTTCCATTTTGTAAACTCAAGAAAATCATCTAACATTGTGAAAATGGCATTGTTAGCAGTCAACACCTCAGACACATTTTTGGTATTGCACAGCCTGTTCTGCTTTATCAGCATAGTTTTCCAGCTATATTGTCTGCAACATCAACTGCTATTGCTACAATAAAATGGCACATTTTTCATCTCCATAGTGTGGCATTTATCTATATTAATCTAATTATAAACATATAAATGTAAACAATATTCATATAAATGACACTGTAGTTCCGAACAAAAATGCAAATGTACACTAGTGATTGCTATGCCTTGCTATACTTGTGTGCTTTATTAGTGTATAACCCTCACTGTCTTAAAAATGGTTCTCCAAGATTAATCACCTTACTATACAGTATCTCCCACTTTATTAATATGGGACAAACTAAAGGTCTTATCTCCCATTTTCTCAGGTACCTCCCCTCTGACACTAAAGATCTTCGGGAATCCTGAGACTGGATCAATTGGTCTTCCCAGGTGGGGTTCAAGCTGGACCTTCCCCATTCAGAGTATTGGTCCTACTCCAACATGTGTCCTAGGTAGGAAAGGATAATGTACTGTACATAATGCCCTGCTTAGAATTCTGACCTCTTTTGGGGGAATTCTTATTCAGAAGTAACCCCTTTGTTACTCTATCTTGATTATCTATGATATCCTGTTAGATAATGTTTTAATCTCCCTGCCCATGGTTACTACTGCTTAGAACAGGGATATAGGTATGCAAACAATAGTTGAATATTTTGAAATATTTACATATCGCCCCACCGAGTGTTTCTGTTATCGAAACACAATATAATCACTAGGTAAAGGTGTTCCCAGTGTCTGGAGCAGCACGTTCCCAGGTCTCCCACACATATGCTTGTGATGTAATGGGAGCAGCGGACCCCTCTGACACTTGGTGGCTTTGTCCTTCACTGACTACCTTTTGGAACCAGCTTACACAAATGTCCAAAATATTGGGGGCACGGTGTCCCTGATGGGCCTGAGTTTTGGGTCTTGAATGTGATCACATAGCCTATTTTCAAATATAAGAAGTTGTGTTTGCAAAACGAAAAAAGGCTGGCTAGTTAGAATGGTCGTGTACAAGGTCATGGAAGAGAGCTCTGTCAGCTATAGGCCACCTCTCCATATTTACATCCACCTGGTGTTTTCTGGTTTAAATTCAAAGAGTCTGGCAAATACAAGGCTTTAATGGTATTGGCCCTAATTCAGACTTGAATGTTAAACAAATCTGTAGCTGTGTTTTTTTTAAGTTTTTAGAATAGGTTGACAAGTAAACTATAGCTCTTTCTCTTGGGTTTTCATACAAAATTAACACATTGTCGGTCTTAATTTGGAGTTTAGGGGAATTTTTAAATAGAAATTTCCTTGCAAAATGGTGGTGGACTTGGCTTGCCTAGTACTTGACATTTTTGTGATATTGTGTTGGGTATAACAGAGAACAAAAATGTTTTGCTACCTATAAAGTAAGCCTAGTTAGGCACTTTGATATTACATCCATCTTTTTTTTTCTTTTTTACTTCCTTGTGTTATTTTAACAAAAATTGATATGTTAAAATTTATACAAATGTCCCACACGTGACAGTGGAATGACCTTAATCCAGAGTGGATAAGTGTTGGGGACATCCTAATAACAGTCTCTACACAGATCAAAAATGGTGTCTGCGCTACAGCATTCAGAAAGCTTTCCTTCAACAGTAGCAATAAGCATCAGAAGGCAGCTTCACGGTGCAACTGTGAGAGCCCCAATGAACTTGTTCTCAGCCAAACACAGTTGATATGTGGAAATAGGTTGGTGGCAGTGATATTATGAGAACATTGGGATTCATACCAAGTTGATCGCTAGCTGCCGTTGTTCGCATCGCAGCAATCAGGCTAAAGATTGGCATTTCTGCGCAAGCGTACGGGCCGCAGTGCGCACTCGCGACGTACTTTCACAAAAACTATGCAGTTTTGCACAAGGTTGAGCGTCTCTTTTCCGTCACTTGGTTGATCGTTGAGTGATTGACAGGAAGTGGGTGTTTCTGGGTGGTAACTGAGCATTTTCCGGGAGTGTGCTAAAAAACGCAGGCATGTCAGGTAAAAACGCAGGCGTGCCTGGGGAAACGGGGGAGTGGCTGGCCGAACGCAGGGCGTGTTTGTGACGTCAAAGCAGGAACTAAACAGACTGAAGTGATCACAAGGAAGGAGTAGGTCTGCAGCTACTCTGAAACTACTTGAAAACATTTGAGCATTATTCTGCTAACCTTTCGTTCGCACTTCTGCTAAGCTTAGATACACTCCCAGAGGGTGGCAGCTTAGCGTTTTCACTGCTGCTGAAAGCAGCAAGCGAGCGATCAATTCGGAATGAGGGCCATTGTTAGGTAGATAAAGTGTGATTCGGTGACTCCTTACTGTTGCCTGGTTTAATCAGGTTTTGGACTTAAGAGTCCCTATTTTTAGGGTTGGCATTGGCCATTGATAGTTAACCATCAATGGTTTTCTCATCGATGGTGGATATACAATTGTTCACCACCATTAATGGCAGTTAAGCAGCAATGGGTTTTACTCCACCTCTCGTGGAAGGGAACAGAGCCTGGTCCCGCCCTCTTACCTGACTGGCCCACCACCTGACATTCTCCTTGAAAGGGATGGCCATCGATGGGTGCAAACCTTGAATGATTTCATGCCTCAATGTTAACCAGTGTTGGAACTGTCTATAGCGACCATTAATGTTTAACCCACGAAGGCCATCCCAACAAATATTTTTTTCTTTGAAATGTAAGGAGGCGTGCAGTCTGGGGAAAGGTGTGAGGAGCTCATGGAAACACTTTCAGACATGGAAACCACCATTAAATTTGTAACTTAACCCATACACTTTGATGATAGATTATAGTTAAAGTACAGACTGTTAGTGCATATCCCACAAACTATTCTAACCACAGTCCCACTTAAATGAGTAACAGATATCCCACAATTCATTTCAGCTCACATTTCAGCATAATTGATTTGTTTTTTTAAAAGCACACAAGAGACATTTTAACAGCACTGAGATTCATTGACTGTCAGATTGTTTTTCATAGCCGCTATTGATTTTTTTTTTTATGTTTAAGAAAAGTAAAAGCTTCACTATTTATTATTCGTGGTCAACAAAAACATAAAATACAGATGCCGACATAAGTGTCGGCAATTAGTGTTTGCTGTTTCCTGATAGCTTTGTGTGTTAACAACAAAACAGCGACTGGTCCCTGACCTGCAAAAATTCTCTGACATTAGATCCAAGTACACGAAGGATTGTGTCATAACCGGATTCTTGGCAAAAAACAAAAAACATATTTCCAAACATTTGGAGAATATCCCCAGCATTGAGATCTGTATAAATGGAAGAGAAAAACAAACATGTTAGTTTCATTTACATTTTATACAGGAAAAATTCTTGTGCGGTAAGCTTGTAGGAGAAAATAGGATTTTGGTACTTACCGGTAAATCCTTTTCTCCTAGTCCGTAGAGGATGCTGGGGACTCCAAAAGGACCATGGGGTATAGACGGGATCCGCAGGAGCTTGGGCACACTGAAAAGACTTAAGACTGGGTGTGAACTGGCTCCTCCCTCTATGCCCCTCCTCCAGACCTCAGTTATAGGAACTGTGCCCAGGAGAGACGGACATTTCGAGGAAAGGATTTTTGTGTAAACTAAGGGCTACAAACATACCAGCCCACACCACAACCATACCGTACAACCGGAGTAACAGTAAACCAGATAACAGTATGAAAAAACAACAGCAACAAGCTGAAACAAGAAATACACACCCGGGGAAAAACTAAGTGAACCGACAAGAGAACACTACAAGAAACAGTCCGCACTGGGATGGGTGCCCAGCATCCTCTACGGACTAGGAGAAAAGGATTTACCGGTAAGTACCAAAATCCTATTTTCTCTTACGTCCTAGAGGATGCTGGGGACTCCAAAAAGACCATGGGGTTTATACCAAAGCTCCAGACCGGGCGGGAGAGTGCGGACGACTCTGCAGCACCGACTGAGCAAACGCAAGGTCCTCATCAGCCCGGGTATCAAACTTATAGAACTTGGCAAAAGTGTTTGAACCCGACCAAGTAGCCGCTCGGCAGAGCTGTAAAGCCGAGACGCCCCGGGCAGCTGCCCAGGACGAGACCACCTTCCTGGTAGAATGGGCTTTCACCGACTTCGGCACCGGTAATCCGGCCGAAGAATGAGCCTGCTGAATCGTACTACAAATCCAGCGTGCAATAGTCTGTTTTGAAGCAGGATGACCAATCTTGTTGGAAGCGTACAGGACAAACAGTGCCTCAGTTTTCCTGGAAACCGCCGTACGGGCGACGTAGATCTTCAACGCCCTCACTACATCCAGAGACCTTGGAACTGTCCCAGCATCCCTGGCCACCGGTACCACAATAGGTTGATTAATGTGAAACGAGGAGACCACCTTTGGTAAAAATTGTTGACGAGTCCTCAATTCTGCCCTATCCGAATGAAAGACCAAGTACGGGCTTTTATGAGATAAGGCCGCCAACTCAGACACCCGCCTGGCAGAAGCCAGTGCCAACAACATGACTACCTTCCAGGTGAGAAACTTCAACTCAACCTTACGCAAAGGCTCAAACCAGGAAGACATGAGAAACTGTAAGACCACGTCCAGATCCCATGGGGCCACAGGAGGCACAAACGGAGGATTGATATGCAAAACTCCTTTCACGAACGTCTGAACCTCTGGGAGGGCAGCCAGTTCTCTTTGAAAGAAAATAGACAATGCCGAAATCTGCACCTTGATGGAGCCCAACTTCAGGCCTGCATCCACACCAGCCTGCAAAAAGTGGAGAAAACGCCCCAAATTAAATTCTTCCGCAGGAGCCTTCTTAAACTCACACCAGGAAACATACTTCTTCCAAATACGGTGATAATGCTTCGCCGTAACCTCCTTTCTAGCCCTGAGGAGAGTAGGTATGACCTCTCCTGGAATACCTTTACGAGCTAAGATCTGGCGCTCAACTTCCATGCCGTCAAACGCAGCCGCGGTAAGTCTGGAAACACGCATGGACCCTGCAACAACAGGTCCTCTCTTAGAGGAAGCGGCCAAGGATCTTCCACTAGTAATTCCTGAAGATCCGGATACCAAGCCCTTCTTGGCCAATGTGGAACTACGAGAATCGCCTGAACCCTTGCTCGCCGAATGATCCCCAGTACCTTTGGAATGAGAGGAAGTGCAGGGAACATATACACCGACTTGAACACCCACGGAGACACCAGGGCATCCACCGCACTGGCTTGGGGGTCCCTTGACCTGGAACAATACTGCGGAAGCTTCTTGTTGAGACGAGACGCCATCATGTCTATCAGAGGGAGTCCCCAACGCTTTGTCACTTCTGCAAACACCTCTTGATGAAGAGCCCACTCTCCCGGATGGAGATCATGTCTACTGAGGAAGTCTGCTTCCCAGTTGTCTACTCCCGGAAGGAAGACTGCTGACAGGGCGCTCAGGTGTTGTTCCGCCCAGCGAAGGATTCTTGTGGCCTCCGCCATTGCCGCTCTGCTCCTTGTGCCGCCTTGACGGTTGATATGTGCCACCGCTGTGATGTTGTCTAACTGTACCAGGACAGGCTTCTTGCCTGTAGCAGGCCGTTGTAAATGGCTTTTAGCTCGAGAACATTTATGTGGAGACCCGCTTCCTGGAACGACCATCTCCCCTGGAAGTTCCTGCCTTGGGTGACTGCACCCCAGCCCCGGAGACTCGCATCTGTCGTCAGAAGTACCCAATCCAGGATACCGAACCGGCGTCCCTCTAGGAGGTGAGACCCTTGTAGCCACCACAGGAGGGAAATTCTGGCTCTGGGAGATAGACTTATCTTCCGGTGCATGTGCAGGTGATACCCGGACCATTTGCTCAGCAAGTCCCACTGACACACCCGGGCATGAAACCTGCCGAACGGAATGGCTTCGTACATCGCCATCATCTTCCCCAGAACGCGCGTACATTGATGGATGGACACAGTCTTCGGCTTCAGAAGTTCCCTGACCAACAACTGCAGTTCTAGAGCCTTTTCATGTGGAAGAAAAACTATCTGTAACTCCGTGTCGAGAATCATGTCCAGAAAAGACAGCCGGGTGGTCGGAATCAACTGAGATTTTGGTAAATTTAGCACCCAACCGTGCTGTCGAAGCACCGACAGCACCAAATCCACACTCCTTAGCAACCTTTCCTTGGACCTCGCCTTTATCAGGAGATCGTCCAAGTACGGGATAATTGAATACCCCTGCTTGCGAAGGAGTACCATCATTTCTGCCATGACCTTGGTGAACACTCTCGGGGCCGTGGAAAGGCCAAACGGCAACGTTTGAAATTGGTTGATGCGAAGGAAATATCGGGACGTGTAAGTAGGCATCCTTTATGTCGACTGACGCCATACAATCCCCCCCTTCTAGGCTGGAAATCACAGCTCGAAGAGATTCCATCTTGAACTTGAAAACTCTCAAGTATGGATTGAGGGATTTTAGATTCAGAATCTGTCTGACCGAACCGTCCGGTTTCGGCACCACAAATAGGCTCGAGTAGAACCCCTCCCCCCGTTGTGACGGGGGAACTGGAACAATGACCTTCTGTTGACACAAATTTTGTATCGCTGCCAACACTAGCTCCCTGTCTGGAAGAGACGCTGGTAAGGGCGAAACGAAAAACCGGTGAGGGGGCACCTCCCGAAACTCCAGCTTGTATCCCTGAGATACAATCTCTAGGACCCAAGGATCGAGGCCCGAATGAACCCAGACATGACTGAAGACTCGGAGACGGCCCCCCCACCGGTCCGGACTACCCCAGGGAAGCCCCAACGTCATGCGGTGGACTTGGTAGAGGCAGGGGAGGACTTTTGGTCCTGGGCGCCTGACACGGCAGGCGACTTCCTACCCCTTCCTTTACCTTTTGAAGCGAGGAAGGACGAACCCTTTCCACGCCTGTATTTATTAGGATGAAAGGACTGCATCCGCTGATGTGATGCCTTTTTGTGTTGTGTGGGAACATAGGGAAGAAAAGAGGACTTACCCGCCGTCGCGGTAGAGACCAGGTCCGCCAAGCCGTCCCCAAACAAGACATTACCTTTGAAGGGTAAAGCTTCCATAGCTCTCTTGGAGTAGGCATCCACATTCCATTGATGGATCCACAACGCCCTCCTTGCCGATATTGACATGGCATTGGCTCTTGATCCCAAGAGACAAACATCCCTCGCCGCATCCTTCAGGTAATCTGCAGCGTCCTTGATATAACCAAGAGTCAGAAGAACATTATCTTTATCAAGGGTATCCATGTCAGTAGCTAAATTCTCGGCCCATTTAGCAATAGCACTACTCACCCACACCGACGCCACTGCAGGTCTGAGCAATGCGCCTGTATTAGCGAAAATGGACTTCAGAGACGTCTCCAGCTTGCGATCCGCCGGATCCTTGAGAGCTGCCGTGTCCGGAGACGGAAGCGCCACCTTCTTAGACAAACGAGATAGAGCTTTGTCAACATTTGGAGACAACTCCCATTTTTCCCTGTCATCAGAGGGGAAAGGATACGCCATGTAAATCCTCTTGGGAATCTGCCACCTCTTATCCGGGGACTCCCAAGCCTTTTCACAAAGAGTATTCATTTCATGAGAGGGGGGAAATTTCACTTCATGTTTTTTCCCTTTGAACAAACAAATACTTGTTTCCTGCACCGCAGGTTCATCAGAAATGTGTAAAACATCCTTTATAGCCACAATCATGTACTGAATACTCTTCACTAAACGTGGATGCAAAGCCGCCTCAGAAAAATCGACCTCAGAGTCAGAGTCGGTATCAGTATCTGCCACTTGAGTAAACGGCCGCTTCTGCGAGCCCGATGGGGTCTGTACCTGAGATAAAGCCTCCTCTATGGACTTCTTCCACACCTGCGTCTGTGACTCAGACTTATCTAACCTCTTTGATAACGAAGCTACATTCGTATTGATTGTAGTTAATAACGTGAGTAAATCAGGAGTCGGCTGCGCCGACAGACCCAAATCCAGACCCACAACTGCACCCCCCACAACCTCCTCCGGTGAATCACATTCAGCCTCAGACATGTCGACACGTTCGATCGACACAGCGACACACACTCAGAATGTCTCAGCTAGGGGACAGGCCTACAGTGAAGCCCAGAGAGAGACCCAGAGGGAGTATGCCAGCTCACACCCCAGCGCCTATATATCCCTATAGGGGATATATATGACCAGCGCTGCTTAGAAACTAAATAATGCACCACACTGTGCCCCCCCTGAGAAATCTCATCGTTACTTGCGGGGAGTGATCGGAGGTCCGGCCCAGCGTCTTCTTCAGCAGCGTGGAGGAGAGAAAGATGGCGCCGTGAGCCGGGCGCTAAGCTCCGCCCCTTCCCGGCGGGCTTCAGCGCGCCCAATTTGAAAATGCCGGCGGCGGCCGAGGAACGGTGCCGAGGCACCGACAGTGCTTCTGCCGGCTACCCGGACCCCAGTGACCTGCTGCCCAGGGCGCCCCCCCAGCGCCCTGCACCCTGTGAGTGCCATCAGTGATGTGTGTGGGAGCATGGAGCGCAGCGTCCCCGCTGCGCTGTACCTGGTCACCGAAGTCTTCTGCCGTTCTGAAGTCTTCTGATCTTCTCATACTCACCCGACTTCTTTCTTCTGGCTTCTGTGAGGGGGTGACGGCGTGGCTCCGGGAACAAGCAGCTAGGCGCACCAAGTGATCGAACCCTCTGGAGCTAATGGTGTCCAGTAGCCGAGAAGCAGAGCCCTTAAAACTAAGAAGTAGGTCTGCTTCTCTCCCCTCACTCCCACGATGCAGGGAGCCTGTAGCCAGCAGGTCTCCCTGAAAATAAAAAACCTAACAAAAGTCTTTTCCGGAGAAACTCAGTAGAGCTCCCCTGTGAGTGTCCAGTCAGTCCTGGGCACAAAGTCTAACTGAGGTCTGGAGGAGGGGCATAGAGGGAGGAGCCAGTTCACACCCAGTCTTAAGTCTTTTCAGTGTGCCCAAGCTCCTGCGGATCCCGTCTATGCCCCATGGTCCTTTTGGAGTCCCCAGCATCCTCTAGGACTAAGAGAAAAGGGTAAAACATTTAAAGCAGGGCGTTTATCCTTTTACAGTAAAGGCATAATATAAAGTGTATAACACTGTAAGACAATGCCTAGAACTCGTACATAGGGGGTCATTCCGAGTTGTTCGCTCGCAAGCTGCTTTTAGCAGCTTTGCACACGCTAAGCCGCCGCCTACTGGGAGTGAATCTTAGCTTATCAAAATTGCGAACGAAAGATTCGCAATATTGCGAAAAGACTTCTCTGTGTAGTTTCTGAGTAGCTCGAGACTTACTCTGCCAGTGCGATCAGTTCAGTGCTTGTCGTTCCTGGTTTGACGTCACAAACACACCCAGCGTTCGCCCAGACACTCCTCCGTTTCTCCAGCCACTCCCGCGTTTTTCCCAGAAACGGTAGCGTTTTTTCACACACTCCCATAGAACGGCCAGTTTCCGCCCAGAAACACCCACTTCCTGTCAATCACATTACGAACACCAGAACGAAGAAAAAACCTCGTAATGCCGTGAGTAAAATACCTAACTGCATAGCAAATTTA
Organism: Pseudophryne corroboree; assembly: GCF_028390025.1. Lineage (NCBI taxonomy): Eukaryota > Metazoa > Chordata > Amphibia > Anura > Myobatrachidae > Pseudophryne > Pseudophryne corroboree. The sequence continues at coordinate 969,153,105 of NC_086444.1, forward strand.
CTTGGCACAGTCGCACTGCGGACATTGCGCATTCGCATTAGCGACTAATCGCTCCGTTGCGAGAAAAAAATAACGAGCGAACAACTCGAAATGACCCCCATAGTATAGTATAAAGTCAAGCAACAAAGTGACATTAGAGCAGGGATAACTGTTTCAGAAGATGGAACATTCCAGCAGTTACCATAACAAAGGATACATCTGTCGTCAGGCACAAAGTAAGATTGTTAGTACAGTGGCGTAGCCAATGTTTTTTAAACTATAAGCACAAGATTTTCATCTCTTATGTTACATTTGCACAACTTTTCATAATTTCATTATACACTCTTGTACAGCTGACCACAGATGTACGCCTGAAAACAATTTATTTTGCTGGAAATAATGATCTGCTGTAGCATACTCTATGTACTTGGAAATTAAATAAAATGTTAGCTTTGTTTAACAGTTTATAACCCATCAAATAGTTTCCATGCAGGCTGAGAGAAGAGTGAGTGGCTGAGTGGGGTGCAGAATTGCCTGGGCATAATTAACCCTTTCCCACCAATATTTGAAGGTGGTAGTGGACAAGCTTTAATTCAGATTACTGTTAGCGAGTTATGGCTGATACTGGAAACACAGTTGCCAATGACATCCTCAGGTTCCAGTGCGACCAAGAATGGATAGTTATAAGTGTCCGCCCCAATCACTGAACGCTTGTAATGTTGCCTCATTAAGAGCGACACAAAAGTAAAGTTTCAATTATATTCTAAAAACAATTATATTCTAAAAACAAGCATCAGATAGACATGGATAAAAATAGACGTAAAATGTCATGTGCATGACTTGCCTTCCTTTTAAACTTCCTGAAACAGTTATCGCAGTGTTGCAGAAGTGTACAAGCTACTTACTGAGCACTTTGCTTGCTGCTGATACCAGGTCGTAGGTTTTGGAGTCATCGTAGATTATTCTCACCAGGAACTGTCCCTCTTCATCAAGCTGTGCCTCTTTTCTAGAAACGGGATTGAAGCATATTGAGCCACGTGTAGAATAATGCCTCTTATTTAAAAAGAGTACATTAAATGACAGTTATAGTGGCACATGTGGGGACATTTGGTGATGTTTGGACACTAAAGTCCCACACTAAAGATCATAATAGAATAATACTGAGCTGATCGCTGATTTGAGCAAAGTGAGAAAAAAACAGCGTCATTTGTAATTATTTGTATTAATGAATAATTACCCAAATGAAAGAAACAAATCAGGAAAAAAGTACATTTTTAATTGTGGATTTCAACCCCAGGATTCGAATTGTTTTGAATAAAAAGGGTATGCTCCTGTGACATGCCCATATATGGCCTGTCTTCCATGAGACCATTGAAATCTGCTTACTTTCATATGCTAATGACAGAATACGCTGCGTGTGCAGAAAATCCATGCGATTAAAAGTGGAAGCCTATCCCACACATTGGGTTTCCATTTGCAGATGCAACTGTCAGCATTGATATCTGTACTTGACCAGCACCATGATAGGTGCGTAAGCTCCATCAAACATAGATGTCCTATCTTCATCCAAACTATAAGACAACGCATGGAATTTGAATTAATCAGTAAATAGGGCTGTACCTTGCGAATGCATGGTCGTCACTCAATTACCACCAAGTAACTGCCCATTTCACAGATAGTGTTGTCTGTCAACGGACAAATGAGGTGAGATCTCCGTCAGTTAGTTTAAAGCCAGCTACACATCAGATGGCCGACATATCATATCCGCGGTACACATCAGAACGATATACTGAAGGACTAAACAATCACTGTACCGTCCTTCATTAACATGCATTAATATGCAGCACGGATGACCAAAAGATCTCGCATGTGACTGTGGGCCAGAAACAACAAATTGCACCACCATCGTTCAACCTGCTTTTCACTTGTGTCCTACTCAAAATCCAGCCGAAATCGTGCTGGCCAGGTTGTCACAAAGGTCTATTAGACTGAGCTGTCCAATCATATCAGAAGTAAAACACCAGGACATACTGTATCTGCACAAGTAATAACCTTACTGTGTAGTAGTACCTGCTATAACTTTTGTTCCACCCTTTTCATTATCTTCATAAAGTTTTATTTTTTTCTTTTAAACTACTGCTTATCTGCCACTTGTTTTATGTATGTAGAGATCAGAGCTGTATTTTTGTTAATGTCATAATCCCACTTTTTCTGTTTATTTCTGTTTCAGTAGCAGCGATTTATGCTCTTCCACTATAAAATCTCTTTAGAAAGAGCAGAAGAATGCTGGAAGTTATTGCTGTGTAACAGTTGCATCCAATTCTGAGGTTGTGGTAAAACTGGTGGGGTAAAGAGGATCTATGGACACTCATAAAATGAACAGGGCAAATACCGATGTACCTGTGTGCACCAGGTCTTTTTCGCTTCATCGCGATGCTGAAAAGTGAGACTGAATCTGTATATAAAATGCTACGATGCAGCGACTGCAGCTTTTTTCACACCAACTTCTGTTGAGCTTCATCTGCAACTTTCTACATATTTAAAACTAATTCCTGTGGGATTAAAGTCAAAGGGGTCGATCCTATTAGCTGCGATGATATCGTGGATGCAAATCATCACGGCAGCGGTCGCACTTTACGAAGTCCCGAATTCGCACAAAAGTGCTCACTGCCTCATAAGGCTCTGAGCACTTTTGTGCAAGTTAGGACGGAAACCAGACCACAAAGGGTGCGAGATCGGGTGTCGTTGCTGGTGTTTAAATGCTGCAGCAACGGCACAACGCACCCTTTCGGATGATAGGATCGACCCCAAAGCCTAGTGTCGCTGGTATAGATTGAGGCGTGTGTTTGAGGTGCACATTAGACACTAATTTAAAGAAAATGTCACAACGCTACACCGTGGCTTACTCTCACCAGGCGTCTCACGTTGCATGGAGTATTTAGGCTAGGTGTATGGGAAGACATCTGTATGCCTAATCTGAGCCCCTTCCAGATCATTAGAGAACAGGATGCTGCAAAACACAAAATCTCATGTTTTCTGTCTGTACATAAAAACATTGGGGTATATTTACTAAGGTCCCGATTTTGACCGAGATGCCGTTTTTTCTTCAAAGTGTCATTTCGGTAATTTACTAAGCAAAAATCTCGGCAGTGATGAGGGCATTCGTAATATTTTGGAAGTCCTAGGAAAAAATCACGAATCAATACACCATCGGTCAAATACACCTGCAATTTGCTAGAAATCGGTCATTTACTAAAAAGTGCAAAACACAAACACTGCCGACAATAGCCAAACACTGCCGTGCTAAAATACAAATCGTGAAAAAGTGCTAAAAAAAACAGACCTGCTTTTTTATCCCGTGTTTGTATAGGCATGCACGGATCCATGAGATCCGTGCATGTTTATCAGCGGGAAGGGGTGGGAAATGTTATAATTTTTCAAAAAAAAATTGCGTGGGGTCCCCCCTCCTTAACCAAACCAGCCCCGGGCTCTTTGAGCCGGCCCTGGTTGCAAAAATATGGGCGAAAAATTGACAGGGGTTCCCCCATATTTAAGCAACCAGCACCGGGCTCTGCGCCTGGTCCTGGTTCCAAAAATACGGGGGACAAAAAGCGTAGGGGTCCCCCGTATTTTTGAAACCAGCACCGGGCTCCACTAGCTGGACAGATAATGCCACAGCCGGGGGTCACTTTTATACAGTGCCTTGCGGCCGTGGCATCAAATATCCAACTAGTCACCCCTGGCCGGGGTACCCTGGGGGAGTGGGGACCCCTTCAATCAAGGGGTCCCCCCCCCCCAGCCACCCAAGGGCCGGGGGTGAAGCCCGAGGCTGTCCCCCCATCCAATGGGCTGCGGATGGGAGGCTGATAGCCTTTGTTGAAAGTGAATGATATTGTTTTTAGTAGCAGTACTACAAGTCCCAGCAAGCCTCCCCCGCAAGCTGGTACTTGGAGAACCACAAGTACCAGCATGCGGCGGAAAACCGGGCCCGCTGGTACCTGTAGTACTACTACTAAAAAAATACCCCAATAAAGACATTACACACACACCTTGAAAGTATAACTTTAATGCATACATACACACCACCATATACACATACTTACCTTATGTTCACACGAGGGTCGGTCCTCTTCTCCAGTAGAATCCATGGTGTACCTGTTGAAAAAATCCTACTCACCAAATCCAGTGTAGAGGGCTCCTCGGATAATCCATTTGTAATCCACGTACTTGTAAAAATAAAAAAACGGGACACCCGACCACGAACTGAAAGGGGCCCCATGTTTTCACATTGGACCCCTTTCCCCGAATGCCAGAAACCCCCTCTGACTGATGTCTAAGTGGGTTTCTTCAGCCAATCAGGGAGCGCCACGTTGTGGCACCCTCCTGATCGGCTGTGTGCTCCTGTACTGTCTGACAGGCGGCACACGGCAGTGTTAACAATGTAGCGCCTATGCGCTCCATTGTAACCAATGGTGGGAACTTTCAGGTCAGCGGTTGACCGAAAGTGACCTCACCGCTGACCACAAAGTTCCCACCATTGGTTACAATGGAGCGCATAGGCGCTACATTGTAACACTGCCGTGTGCCGCCTGTCATACAGTACAGGAGCACACAGCCGATCAGGAGGGTGCCAAACGTGGCGCTCCCTGATTGGCTGATGGAACCTTCTTGGACTTAAGTCAGAGGGGGTTCCAGGCATTCGGGGAAAGGGGACCCATGTGAAAACATGGGTCCCCTTTCAGTGCGAGGTCGGGTATCCGTTTTTTTATTTTTACAAGTACGTGGATTACAAAAGGATTTACCGAGGAGCCTAAAACACTGGATTATGTGAGTATAATTTTTTCAACAGGTACACCATGGATTCTACTGGAGAAGAGGACCGACCTGCGTGGGAACATAAGGTAAGTATGTGTATATGGAGGTGTGGATGGATGTATTAAAGTTATACTTTCAAGGTGTGTGTGTGTTGTCTTTATTGGGGTATTTTTTTAGTAGTAGTACTACAGGTACCAGCGGGCCCATTTTTACGCTGCATGCTGGTACTTGTGGTTCTCCAAGTACCAGCTTGCGGGGGAGGCTTGCTGGGCCTTGTAGTACTGCTACTAAAAACAATATCATTCACTTTCAACAAAGGCTATCAGCCTCCCATCCGCAGCCCATTGGATGGGGGGGACAGCCTCGGGCTTCACCCCTGGCCCTTGGGTGGCTGGGGGGGGGGGACCCCTTGATTGAAGGGGTCCCCACTCCCCCAGGGTACCCCGGCCAGGGGTGACTAGTTGGATATTTGATGCCACGGCCGCAAGGCACTGTATAAAAGTGACCCCCGGCTGTGGCATTATCTGTCCAGCTAGTGGAGCCCGGTGCTGGTTTCTAAAATACGGGGGACCCCTACGCTTTTTGTCCCCCGTATTTTTGGAACCAG